>NC_067157.1:37654654-37957154 GCF_903995435.1 Acomys russatus | reverse complement strand
GTGAAGGTTCTAGCAAGACTCTTGCCATTCCCGTTTTACTATCCCAGGGTTCTCTAACACTGAGAGCTTCTTTATTACCACCCCCTCATTTGTATAACATAATCCACAGGATGAGCAACTTGGTATAAACTTTTTGACTTTTCAGTTTTCCTCATTAGATTATAAACATTTTAAAGATTATTATACTTGACAGGTGACTCTTGAGAACATTATAATTCAAAACCACAAGCTCCCAGCAAGGGTGCATTGAACCACATTAACTACTGATATGGATTATTTACTATTTATTTGATTTGATTTATGTCTCAAATTTTTTCTATTACTATTTTTTTCATATCAGTCATAAGATATCTTGCTGTCACCTTGACCACTTACTTATTTATCATTATAGGTGCATTTTTTTTCTGAAATGATTTTAACTAAACATCAGGAATGTTTTAAAATGAATATATGCATAAGCTATCCTGTGATAATAAACTATTGCTGTTTGCTCCCTTGAAGACCATAATTTCATGATGAAACCTAATTGTTTTCTAAACAGGATTGCAAATTTCTATATAAACTTGTTCATGGCTCTCAAATAAGAATAACTCTGGGGGTTTATGTAACTTAATTTGACTGAGCTTGAATACTTTTAGTTATGCATCTGCTGTTTAATTGCTATCCGAAAGTTAGAGGATGTGCAGCATAATCATGCTACAAGATAGTATAAAACTAACTCTAACATCCCTAGAAAACACTTTATGCAGATTCCATTAAGCACTCACAAACAACACATAAACACACAAAGTTTTATTTGACTTCAGTAAAAGTTTCCTCTTTTACAAATTACATTACAGAAAAAAAAAAAAAAAAAAAAAAGATATGAAATTGCGCCTGAATAGTTCCCGTGCAATCTACAGGAGTGTTTTTGTTTGTTTGTTTGTTTCCTAGAATAAAGGTTTCTAAGATTCAAATTCATATACATGCCCAGGTTCCTATAGATGAAGAAACATTTGCTTTTCTAATAAATCTTGTATTCATTTTCCTATTAAGTGAAATATAAGTATCGAACAGCTAATGTGCTTGCTAAGAACGAGAGAAAATATAAGTTAGATGCTCATTATTCTGAGGATGTGTTTCACTGGACATTGTAGGTGCTCTATTTAGTTTTCTATACCATTTTCTTTATCTAAACTGCCAATTCACACCATCTTAATGAGCATCACTGTTTTTGTTCCAAATCCCTGCTTACTCCTCAAATGTAGGCTCCTACATTTGTAATTCATGTGCTAGACTTAGGATCTATATTGAGTTTATTACACAGTTTTGGCATGTTTCATCTCAATATTCTTCCCCATAGGCATATTGCCTCTGCCTGGCAGCCTCTGATTATCTTTCATGGCATATTCATTTGTTATGAAGAGAGACTGTCATACTATTGATCAGGGAAAAAAAGGTATTTATATAAATATGTAAATAATTTTATTAAATCATAGGTTTTTATAAAATGTGTTTGTGAAAAACAAAAAATTTTAGTGTGATTCTTCTTGAGATTTTTTTTAAATGATCTATTTTTATTTTGTATGTCTGTGTGAAGGTCTCAGATCTGCTGGAACTGGAATTACCTAAAGCTGTGAGCTGTGGTTACTAAGAATTGAACCTGGGTCCTCTAGAAGAGCAGCCAGTGCTCTTAACTGCTGAGCCAGCTCTTTATCCCCAGTGTATTTTATTTAAAATTACAAGCACACATATATGTGTTTGCGGAGGAGTAGGGTGGTCTATGTTTGAGTATGTGCACATGAATACAAGCTCCAACAGAGGCCAGTAGAGGGCATCAGGTCCCCTGTAACTGCAGTTAACTTTAGTTGTAAGATGTCTGATATGGGTTCTAGGAACCAAAGCCAGGTACACAATAAAAGCAGCAAGTGCTTTTAACCACCTGGCCATCTCCTCCCACCCATCATTATTTTTTTTTACAGTATTTTTAACATAAACAAAAAATTTACATTTAATTTCAGTTTTCTCAGTTATAAATTATATTTGATAAGATATTATACCATTAAATATCAAATATGCTTTTACATATATTGTTTTACTAGGCTATCATGGGCCCTTGTCTGCAGGTAGAGGAGATGCTCCCTCAAGGTAGGCTTAGTGCTTGGACATAGGTGAGCTCTACCACCTGGTAGCAAAACAACCCACCAGGCCCAAACGTGTTAAAAGGCTTGCAGGGACCAAAGCACAGACCCTCACCCACTCAAAAGCTGGCTCTTTGAAGAAAAACATTATCAAAGGTACCCAGGAGACAAACCCCAGGAAGTGTCCTGGGAGTGACTCCTGCAATTCAGTTATCCTTGGTTTAAAAACCCATGTGGAGTGGGGGTGGTGGTGCAGATTTTTCCCTTTTTTCCTTATGTAGCTATCTGTCTTTGTCTTTCTTTTATCGCTAAGCTTAGTGAATTAAAATCTAGCTCTTTGACTCTTGATTGTCATTATTTTAACCAAGTGGGTGGGTTGTCTGACCTTTCACAAGTTGGAGGCTCCCTTCTCCTGCTGAAAGGGACTCAGATTTTCATTGTCTTGTTTTGTTTTGTTTTTTTATGGTTTTTTGAGACAGGGTTTCTCTGTGTAGCCTTGACTGTCTCGGACTCACTTTGTAGACTTAAACCTAGCTGGGGCTGAGCGGCTGAGTGTGTCTGCCCTGTGCTCCCTTCTTGCCTAGAAGGCTGTCTTGTAGGGTCCCAACCCACTGGGAAAAATTTAATCAGGGTTCACCTGAAAGAGGGAGTGGGGATTGAAAGTAGGATACAGAGACGCGAGAAATAATGAATCAAGTCAGGAAATTTCTGATCAAGATTCACTTTACTGCCAACTAGCAGGGACATATATAGGGCAAGGTCAATAGTATCTATTCTTTTTTTTTTTTTTATTAATTTATTGTTGTTACATCTCAATGGTTATCCCATCCCTTGTATCCTCCCATTCTTCCCTTCCTCCCATTTTCCTCTTATTCCCCACCCTATGACTGTTCCTGAGGGGGATTACCTCCCCCTGTATGTGCTCATAGGTATCAAGTCTCTTCTTGGTAACCTGCTGTCCTTCCTCTGAGTGCCACCAGGTCTCCCCCTCCAGGGGACATGGTCAAATGTGAGGCACCAGAGTAGGTGAGAAAGTCATTTCCCACTCTCCACTCAACTGTGGAGAATGTTCTGACCATTGGCTAGATCTGGGTAGGGGTTTAAAGTTTACCGCCCGTATTGTCCTTGGGTGGTGCCTTAGTTTGAGCAGGACCCCTGGGCCCAAATCTGCCTATCATAATGTTCTACTTGTGGGTTTCTAGCACCCTCTGGATCCTTCTGCTTTGCTATTCTCCCATCCTTCTCTCATCTAGAGTCCCAATAGGATGTCCTCCCCTCTATCCCAGTTTCCTGGTAAGTGAAGGCTTTCGTGGGGCATGCCCCTTGGGCTAGTATGCAGATATAAGTGAGTATATACCATTTGAGTCTCTCTGCTTCTGGGTTAACTCACTCATTATGATCATTTCTAGCTCAATCCATTTGTCCACAAATTTCTGGAATTCCTTGTTTTTAATAGCTGAGTAGTATTCCATAGTGTATATGTATCACAGTTTCTTTATCCATTCTTCTACTGATGGACACTTAGGCTATTTCCATGTTCTGACTATTATGAATAAGGCTGCTATGAACATGGTTGAGCAAATTTTCTTGTTGTGTGCTAGAGCATCTTCTGGGTATATTCCAAGGAGTGGAATAGCTGGGTCTTGAGGAAGCCCTATTCCCACTTTTCTGAGATAGCACCAGATAGATTTCCAAAGTGGCTGTACTACTTTACATTCCCACCAGCAATGAAGGAGTGTTCCTCTCTCCCCACATCCTCGCCAGTATGTGGTGTCACTTGAATTTTTGATCTTAGCCATTCTGATGGGTGTAAGTGAAAGAGAATTTTTAATTAGCAGTAAAGCAACCAGAACAGCAGAGCTCTCTAACTCATAAGTGCAGGTCGGCAGGTATGCTAGCCCAAGGTCCCAGATGATAAGTCACAAAGAATGCGGCGCTAGGAGACAAAGGCCTATTGAGTGTTCCAGGGACCAGCTGGCCATAAAAGATAGAGAGGATACACAAGGCCAAATTCCTGAGAGAAACAGGTACTGGACATGGTCGAGTGAGTAATGAGCCAAGACCCTTCATCCGATCTTATATGTTTGCTTAATCCCCCTTGAGGCCCGCACACAATGTTCCAGGTTTTAGTTTAACCAGATGTGTCGTTAGCTTAGATAAACATCTACCCTTGGGTTCCAAGTAAAACAGGAACCAAGGATGGTTCCCTTGTGATTAAGTCTGACCTTACCCCAGATCTGCCTATGCAATTTGCTTATGTTCAAATGTTTGAAACAACCAATCGTGTGTGGCCGCGCCAAAACTTCCTGCTCCCCCCGACCTTTGTCCATATAAACCCCAAACCCCTGGGCTTCTGGGTCAACTCCTCTGTCTCCTGCGTGAGATACATTTCGACCTGGAGCTCTGCCAATAAACCGCCTCATGTATTTACAGCAAGACGGTCGTTTGTGTGTCTTTGGGTGCGCGCCATCCCGAGGCTTGAGTGAGGGTCTCCCTTTGGGGGTCTTTCATAAGATGGAATCTCAGAGTTGTTTTGATTTGCATTTCCCTGATGACTAAGGAGGTTGAGCATTTCTTTAAGTGTTTCTCAGCCATTTGATATTCCTCTGTTGAGAATTCTCTGTTTAGTTCCAAGTCCCATTTCTCAATTGGGTTATTTGGTTTGGTGGTGGTTAATTTCTTGAGTTCTTTATATATTTTGGATATTAGACCTTTGTCAGATGTAGGGTTGGTGAAGATTTTTCCCAGTCTGTAGGCTGTTGCTCAAGAATACAATAGCCTAAATCCCTCCCTGTAGAACTTCCTAGTTCTCTGAGTAGTTCCTTGTAAGAACTTCCTAGATCCTCTGGGTGGTTTGAAGTTGAGATTTCCAGCCTTCTTTCAAAGGTAAATAGTCCAAGGATGGCCTAGAACCCAAGACCTCCTGGTGAGGTAAAGGTCAACAACTTGAAGGTCACAGCATATAGCCTAACACAGGATTTCTGACATGGCAAAATTTGTCATGTGTCCCCACACCTTCTTTGTGACCAGTTCTCAGGACAGAGCCTTCTTCAGCTAGCCTCCAGAAGGCTGAAGAAAACTCTGTGACCAGATTCTCAGCCTAGCCCTCTGGAGAAAGGAACCCACAGATTATAATTTATATTTTAGTGCTGGAAGGCTTATTGAGACTCCAGGGATATCAATCTTAAAAAATAATATCATAAAAAAATAATATCATCTGGGATAACCCAAGTATTCAATGAAACAATTCATTCTACATACTTACAAACTAAAAAAGGTTTAGAGAAAAATGTTTATGCAGTTATAATTTCAAACATAATTGATGAAATAGTTTTACTGGAACTAATAGCTCTTAGCATTTTTAATTGAGTCTATCAAAATAGGCTCAATATTCTAAGAAAAGAAATTTACCATGTAACAAAATTACTGAGACAAATCACTTATTCCATTTCCCTGTATCACCAGTCCCATCTGCAGCTGTCACATTTTATTAGGATGTCAACTTGTTTCCAGGCTTTCACCTCCACAGATTTTCTAACATGAGTCATGTTTATATAAGGAAAGAGGTTCATAATTCCAAATAAGTATAGAAAACCTCATTTAAATGAAAACCACATTTAATTAGACCACATCTATTTTCAAATACCTTTAAACTTTTATCTTGATTGTTGCAAATTAATTGGACTTAAACACCTCCAGTGTAAGAAAATAGCCAATCTATGATTATTTTTTCAAAAAAAAAAAAGACACAAACTTTAAGAAAAATTTGAAAGTTAACAAAGCTTTTGTTTCTTTTGTTCCTTTTGTTCCTCCCTCCCAGCTCCATTTATATAAATAGTTGTTCATTGGCTTCCTGTTCTTCATTTTTCCCATAGGTTTTTATAGAAAGGATCATTCAGTATTGGTCAGATAATGGTTCTCAAATTAAAAGTTCCATATCATTTGGTGAAAACCTCAGTAAGTTATTGTGTGGATATTTATAAACTCATTCTGCAATATAAATAAATGTGGCAAAAAAAAAAAAAACCACCAGAAAAGATAGCATAATCTACTAGTAATCTAGTTTTGTTGATGACTTTACATCTGATTTCATGAAA
This sequence comes from Acomys russatus, assembly GCF_903995435.1. Taxonomy (NCBI): domain Eukaryota; kingdom Metazoa; phylum Chordata; class Mammalia; order Rodentia; family Muridae; genus Acomys; species Acomys russatus. The sequence continues at coordinate 37,950,937 of NC_067157.1, read as the reverse complement.
GTGATTGATTTTTCAGATCTCTTGTAATAGCTTTTCTAGTTGCGGTATATGTATAATAATCACTTCATGGGTTGAGTTAAGAAGTACTCCTGGTAGCTCTGTCTTTTGGAAGGGAAAGTAGAAAAATCTTCCTTAAATTAGTGATGAAAAGTCAATACAAAAGTATAGGATGGGAGGATATTTCATAAGACCCCAAGATATACTATTATTTGTATTTAGCTAAATTAAATTATATATAATACCTTTAGCATAGGAAACCTTTGTTTCAATTGTTGGTCAGGATAGTCCATAAGTTTAAACAATATAAGCTATTGCTGATATCCTTGTTTGTCTCTCAGAGGTTGAGAAAAATTGTTATTACCAAAGACACCACACACAGTGCTTAGAAGATTTAAGTTCAATCTAACCTGAAAGCTTTCTTTCTTTGATCTCTCATAGTGCCAGAAAATGCCCTGTAAACTTCTACAGGAGGGAAGCTAGAATAATCCTACATAGCAAGGACAAACTCTGCAATCTAACGCAAAAGGTGCAATAGTGACACTCAGACCTTGGTGGTAACAAACAGATGTCAAATTGGACTTAAGGCCAATAAAAGAGGACTGATACCTGGTGCTGAAAACCTAGCCTTCCATGGGCTAGTGAGGTCAGAGATCTTAGAAGAGAACATATTACCATCATGTTCCTAGAACAGTATATTCCTATTTTCTAAAACTTATTCCTATACACAAAGGTAAGTCAGCTATCACCCCATCTCCAAGGAAGCTTCCCTTTACGGCAAATGAGAGCTATTACTGAAAACTACAATTGAACATGATGCAGAGATCAAAGGACTGTGAGGACCTTAGCCCCAATGATTACATCTACAATACAATTATAGCACCTAGGGCTCAAAGAATATCTCAGAACAAGGAGAGGGAATACTGTAAGAGGCAGAGGACCAGGGAATCTGCTGTAAAATTGTGTGTGCTAGAAATGACATGGAAGCTACCCTTATAGTCCCTCAACTGTAAGACTACATAAGTAATTCCTGAAGAATCATAATATCAGTAGACAGGCTAAATCAGAAGGGAGAAATCCCAGCTGTAGACAATATATAGGCTGGAAATGACTACTGAAAAGAGGTAAATTAGCCAATCCCAAGAATAAGCACTTATCTGGTTATCCTACATATAGCAGTCAATTCTGAAGTAATCTGTCATCTATCTCTCTATCTCTCTATCATCTATCTTATCTATCATCTATTATCTCTCTCTCTCTCTCTCTGTGTGTGTGTGTGTGTGTGTGTGTGTGTGTCACAGGGAAAGAACTAAGCAGGTTGTATGTATTTATATACATACGCACAACACCCCACAACCATATATATATATATATGAAGAGTTGGATTGATGAAAGGGAAGAAGGGAGCAATGGAATTGCACTTTTTTAAACTAATGAAAACCCATTAACTAAAAATGATTATGATTACCTATGAGCCAGATGCTGCTTTGGAAATATCATTAATTCAATTTGAGTTATAGACATAAACCTAATCAGATTGCTTATTTCCCTGTTAAGTATTGGCACAATTTTTCTTGAATGAGACTAGTCTATTTTATCTAGATTGTAATATTTTGAAGCATCAATTTGTAGAATATAATATCTTTCAAATTTTCTTTGTAATGTGCACAGCACCTCTACCAATAACTCCTCTTTTATTTGTGAGGATATTAATTTGTGTTTTCTCTCTGGTATACTGGCCAGACCTATGTCAACTATACACAACTAGTAAGACAGTGAACAGTAACACCTTCCATTTCCTCTGTATCAGTTCCTGCCTCTAAGGAACTGTTTGAGTTCCTGTCTTGACTTCCTTCAACTAGGAACAGAAATATATAAATGTATACCAAATAAACCATTTTTTATACAACTTGACTTTTGGTCATGTTTCACTCTACCAATAGAATATCTAACTTAGACAGCTGATAAGAGGCTTATTTATTTAATGAAGTAAATAGTTTAAAATGTATTTATTTTTTTATTAAAAACTGATTCATTTTACTGCTTGATCACTGTTCCTCCTTCCAATACAACCCTCACACTTTCATTCCCAATCCTCCTTCCCCTTCTTTTCAGAGAAGGGAAGGCCCCAACCTACCCTGGCATCTCAAGTAGAATGAGGATTAAGTACTTTCTCTCCCACTGAGAAGATACAAGGCAGCCCAGATAGGGGAAATGAATCTAAAAGCAGGAAACTGGATCAGAGATAGCCCCCTTCAATTGTTAGGTGACCCACATGAAGAACAAGCTGTACATTGGCTACATATGTGTAAAGGCTTAGGTACAGCCCATGAATGCTCTTTAATTGGTATTTCAGTCTCTGTGAGCCCCACTAGACACAGGTGTATTTCCTCTGTAGGTCTTCTTGTGATGTCGACCCTTCAGGTTCCTTCAATCATTTTTCCCACTCTTCCAGAAGTTTCCCTTATTTTGGCCTATTGTTTGTCTGTGGGACTCTGCATCTGTTTCCACTAGCTGGTTGATGTCTCTCAGAAGACAGCTATGCTAGGGTCCTGTCTGCAAGCATAGCAGAGTATCATTAATAGTGTCAGAGGATGGCTCTCTCCTACACAGTGGGTCTCAAACTGGACTAGTTATTGGTTGCCTCCTTCCTCAAATTCTGCTCCATCTTTATCCAAGCACATCTAGTAGGTAGGATAAATTTTGTGTCAAATGTTTTATGGGTTGGTTGGCAAACCCTTCCCTCCACTGGAAATCCTACCAGGCCATAAGTGGTGCTGCTGCTCCATATCCCCTGCTGCTAAGAGTCTTATCCAGGGCCACCCACATATATAACTGGGATCCTACCTTGTTCTATAGATGCTCTCCACCACTTTCTGTTCTCTTTTCCAATACTCTCCACCCCTCCTCTCCCCACACACGATGCCCACCTCTGTTCCCCTCTCAATCCTTTCTTCCACTGAGCTGAATTTCTTCCTTACATTTACTTCAGATTATTTCCCATTCCAAGTGAGATTCAAGTCTCTAAATAAAGAAATTGAGAAGATATCAGAAGAAGGAAAGATATCCCAAGCACACTGATTAGTAGGATTAACATAGTAAAAATGTATATTTTACCAAAAGTAATCCACAGATTCAATGTAATTCCCATCAAAAGTCCAAAACAATTCTTTACAGGCCTTGAAAGAATAGTATTCAAATTCCTATAAACAAACAAACAAAAAACCCAGGACAACTAAAATGATCTTATACAATAAAAGAACTTCTGGAGGTATTACTATCACTGATTTTGAGCTCTACTACAGAGAAATAGTAATAAAACCCACCTAGTATTGGCATAAACACAGACAGATTGATCAATGGAATTGAAGACATGAACACACACATTTATGGACCTCTGATTTTTTGACCTCAATATAAAACAAGTTATACTAAAACTAATAGATAAGAAAGTGGTGAATATACTTGTATGCATTGATAGAGAAGACAACTCTCTGAACAGAACAGCAACAGTTGAGACGTTAAGATAAAAAAATTAATAGATGGAACAACATGAAACTCAAAAGCTTCTGCAAGGCAAAGGACAGTGTCAATAGGACAAAATGGCACCTACATCTGACAAAGGTCTAATGTCCAAAATACATAAAGAACTAAAGAAATTAGAAACAAACAAATCAAATAACCCTTAAAGTTGAGATACAGAGCTAAATAGAGAATTGTGAACTGAGGAATCTCAAATGGCTGGGAAACACATAAAGAAATGGTTCACATCCTTAGTTATCAAGGAAACGCAATACGAAAGAACTCTGAGATTCCACCTTACTCTCAGAACGTCTGAGATCAAAGACTCAAATGAAAGCACATGCTAGCAAGGATGTGGAGAAAAGGGAACATTCATCCATTGCTGTTGGCAGTGCAAACTTGTACAACCACTTTGGAAATCAATCTGTTGCTTTCTCAGACAGCTGGGAATAGTTTTACCTTAAGAACCAGCTATCCCACGCCTGGGCATATAGAAAACGATGCTTCACCATACAACAAGCACATGTGCTCAACAATGTTCATAGCAGCTTTATTTGTAACAGCCAAAAACTGGGGGGGGGGGGGGGGGGGAACTCAAATGTTCCACAACTGAGTAACAGATCAATAAAATGAAGTACATTTGTATAATGGAAACTACTGAGCTATTAAAACCAAGGGCATCATGAAATTTGAGAGCAAATTGATGGAACTAGAATATATAGCCCTGAGTGAGGTAACCGAAAACAAGACAGGTACATATGGTCTGCATAGTTTACACTCACTTATATATGGATATTTGTCAAAAAGTACAGGCTAACCATATTATAATTCACAGACCCAAAGAGCTAAATAACAAGGAGGGCCCAGGGGAGGACCCTTGAATCTTATTTCCCTTTAAAATTGCATCGATTGAATCTTCAAGATGGCGGCGCCCAGCAAGCACTGTATCTGATCAACTGCATGGAGACCAGGAACTTGAACGGAGCCACAGACTGTTAAATCCAGAGAACTTTAGGTGAGTTGGGTCCCGCACAGGGCAGACCACTGGCGGGCCTGGCCCCGAGTCAAGTATCAGTCAACGGAGGCCCTGAACCCACTCTCCGGATGCTCGGGCGGAACCCACCTGCAGGCTGCAGCTGGTAGATAAAGCCCGAATTCAGAGTGTGGGTCAGTACCGGAGCCCCTGGCCTGTGGAAGTTACAGGGAAACAGGGGAAGCTGCCCTTGGTCCTATCCACCTGCCCCACGCAAATCTGCCGAGGATCACACACCATGTGGAAACATAGGCAACTGGGTCCACCTAGCTTGGAGAGAACAGCGCGCAGCCTGCTGCACAAAACCGTGTCCACGTTGGAACAGAGCGCGGGATTCTGAGCTGCTTGGGTCCGCCTAGCTCAGAGAGAGTGCGCACAACCCATGGCGTCAAACCAGACACACTTTGGAACAGAGCACGGGATACTGAGTTGCTTGGGTCCACTTAACTCAGAGAGAGCTGTGCCCACCCTGCGGCGCCATACCCTGCCCACTTTGGAACAGTGCTCAGGTTACTGAGCTGCTTGGGTCCGCCTAGCTCAGAGAGAGTGTGCGCGACCCATGGTGCCAAAGCAGGCACACTTTGGAACAGAGTGCAGGATACTGAGCTGCTTGGTCCGCCTAGATCAGAGAGAGTGCCCACAAACCGTGACACCAAACCAGGCACACTTTGGAATAGAGTGCGGGTTACTGAGCTGCTTGGGTCCATCTAGCTCAGAGATAGCAGCGTGCAGCCAGTGGGGCCATACCAGGCCCATACTGGAACAGAGCACAGGGCCTGAGCCTGCAGATTCCAGCAGATAGAACCTAGTGTGGACACTACACAGAGCCTCGGCAGGATCTTCCCACCGCCTTGGGAAAGGCTGGACACCCCAGAGGTGTGTATATGCTGGTTTAAAAGGCGCATTTAGCTCAGTGGGTCTGAGCTGGGCAAGGTCTGAGCTACAGGTCCGCGGGTAGTGCAGGCAACTGAGATCATCTTGCCCAGAGCTTGCCAGCCTCGATCTAAGACCCCATAACAGCAGGCCTGAATCACAACACTAACGTGAAAGGAACCAGTCAGAAGCCTACTTTTGCTGACCCAGCCCAGAGCCTAAGGTGTAGAGCAAAGTCTCCAGGAGTGGAAACTAGGTCACCTGCCTATGTCAGGAGGAAAAGTACCTGACACCTACAGGCAAGAACATGCAACCAATAATCATTCACCAACTATCCACTCTCAACCAGTGAAGGTCACCAGAAGCTACCTCCCAACATCAGAGACACCAAAATGACAAGAGGACAGCAAAAGAATGCAAACGAAAACCAAAACAGTTTGGAATCTCCAGAATCCAACAATCCCAATAAAAGCAACCTGGAGAACCCAAAAACAATTGAAATACAAGAATATGACCTCAAGTCCTTAGTAAGGAAGATGATAATGGAAGAAAGGAATGAAATCTGTAAACAACTGTGGGAGGAGGCAACCAAGCAGGTGGAGGACATAAAAGAGTCATATAGAAAGGCACTGGAAGAATTTCAGGAAAATACAAACAGACAGATGAAGGAAAAAAAAAAAAACACTTCAAGGTCTCAGGACAAAAACGGAATCTATGATAAAGGAACACACAGAAGAAAAATGTGACCGAGAGACCATAGAGAAGAAAGCAGCCAACAAAGAGATTGCCTTCTCAAACAGAATCCAGGAAATGGAGGAATGAATTTCGGGACTTGATGATACAATTGTAGAACTCGAATCAACCATCAAGGAAAATGCTAAATCAGAAAAGTTCCTAACACAGAACATCCAAGAAATCAAGGACACCATGAAAAGAAGAAACCTGAGAATAATAGGCATTGAGGATAGAGAAGACGCCTGACTCCATGGCCCACATTATAGAAGATTTTCCCAATCTGAAGAAGGAGATACATATGAACATACAAGAGGCCCATAGAACACCAAATGGAATAGATCAGAAAAGAAAATCTTCCCGCCACATAATAATCAAAACACAAAATATACAGACTAAAGAAAAAAATTTTAAAAGCTGCAAGGGAAAAAGACAGAGTAACTTCAATATAGTTCTTGAAGTCCTAACCAGAGCAATAAGACAACACAAGGAGATCAAGGGGATCCAAATGGGAAAGGAAGAAGTCAAACTATCCCTATTTGCAGATGATATGATAGTGTACATAAGTGACCCCCAAAATTCCACCAGAGAACTCCTTCAGTTGATAAGCACATTCAGCAAACTGGCTGGTTACAAAATTAACTCAAAAAAATCAGTAGTCTTCCTATATACAAATGACAATCATACAGAGGAAGAAATTAGGAAATCTACACTCTTCACTTTAGCCACAAGCAATTTAAAATACCTAGGAGTAACTCTAACCAAGCAAGTGAAAGACTTATTTGGAAAAAACTCTAAGTCCCTAAAGAAAGAGATTGAAGGTGACTTGAGAAGATGGAGGGATCTCTCTTGTTTGTGGATCGGGAGAATCAACATAGTAAAAATGGCCATTTTACCCAAAGCAATTTACAGATTCAATGCAATCCCTATCAAAATACCTACACAATTTTTTAAAGACATTGAAAGGTCAATTCTCAACTTTATATGGAAAAACAAAACACCCAGAATAGCTAAAAACAATCTTATACAATAAAAGATCCTCAGGAGGAATCTCCATACCTGATCTCAAGCTGTACTATAGAGCAATAGTAATTAAAACAGCATGGTACTAGCACAGCAATAGGCTGGTGATCAGTGGAATCGAATTGAAGACCAAGATATGAATCCACACACATATAGTCACCTGATTTTTGACAAAGAAGCCAAATCTAGTCAATGGAAAAAGGATAGCATCTTCCACAAATGGTGCTGGTCTAACTGGATTGCAATTGAACCCATACTTGTCACCATGCACAAAACTCAAGTCCAATGGATTAAAGACCTCAATATAAAACCAGAGACACTAAATCAGTTAGAAGAAAAACTGGGGAAGAGCCTGGAACACATTGGCACAGGAGACAACTTCCTGAACAGAACACCAACAGCCCAGGCCTTAAGGTCAACAATTAATAAATGGGACCTCATAAGGCTAAGAAGCTTCTGTAAGGCAGGAGACACTGTCAAAAGAACAAAGTGACAGCCTACAGACTGGGAAATAATCTTCACCAACCCTGTATCTAACAAAGGTCTAATATCCAAACTTTATAAAGAACTCAAGAAATTAAACGCCACCAAACCAAATAACCCAATTGAGAAATGGGGCTCAGAATTAAACAGAGAATTCTCAACAGAAGAATATAAAATGGCTGAGACACACTTAAAGAAATGCTCAACATCTCTAGTCATCAGAGAAATGCAAATCAAAACAACTCTGATATTCTATCATACATCCATCAGAATAGCTAAAATCAAACATTCAAGTGACACCACATGCTGGCAAGGATGTGGAGAGAGAGGAACTCTCTTTCATTGCTGGTGGGAATGCAAACTGGTACAGCCACTTTGGAAATCTATCTGGTGCTATCTCAGAAAAATGGGAACAGGGCTTCCTCAAGACCCAGCTATTCCACTCCTTGGAATATACCCAGAAGATGCTCCAGCACACAACAAGAACATTTACTCAACTATGTCCATAGCAGCCTTATTCATAATAGCCAGAACATGGAAACAGCCTAAGTGTCCCTCAGTAGAAGAATGGATAAAGAAACTGTGGTACATTTACACTATGGAATACTACTCAGCTATCAAAAACAAGGAATTCCAGAAATTTGTGGATAAATGGATTAAACTAGAAATGATCATAATGAGTGAGCTAACCCAGAAGCAGAGACTCAAATGGTATATACTCACTTATAATTGGACACTAGCCCAAGGGGCAGGTCCCATGAAAGTCTGCACCTACCAGGGAAGTGGGATAAAGGTGAGAACATTCTATTGAGACTCTAGGTGAGAAAAATATAGGGGATAGGGAACTAGGTGGATCCAGAGGGTCCTAGAAACCTACAAGAGGAACATTATGATGGGTGGATCTGAGCCCAGGGGCTCTGCTTGATCTAAGGCACCAAGGACAAAATGTGCAGTCATCATCAAACCCCTACCCAGATGTAGCCAAGGAACAGAACATTCTCCACAGTTAAGTGGAGACTGGGAACTGACTTTCACAGGATCTCTGGTGCCCCATATTTGGCCATGTCCCTTTGTTGGGGAGGCCTAATGGCACTCGGAGGAAGGATAGCGGACTACCAAGAAGAGACTTGATACCCTAGCACCATATTCAGTGGGAGGAGGTCCCCCTCAGTCACAGTCATAGGGAAGGGGGATTGGGGTGAAAGTGGGAGGGAGGGAGGAATGGGAGGATGCATGGGATGGGATAGAAAATGAGATGTAATATGAATTATTTTATTTTTCAATAAAAATGTGTTAAAAATTGCATCGATTAATACACTAATCATTATGATGTTACATGGCACATTATAGTGCTTTGACCAATACTTTGCTGCATATAACCCCATAATACTAATCTTATTGTAAGTTTTTGCTATGATCACACACAAAAGAATGATTTAAATTTTCACTTATCAGAAAGGTATCTTCATTATTTATTTTAAAAGTGATGTCCTTTCTTTTCTTTACTGTCTTTTGTTCTTTCTTATTTTCTCTTTTTGTTTTGTTGTATAAAGTTGTGGAATATCAAGATCAACACAAATATTGAAGCAATAGATAGAACTTCATTTCCAAAGAAACAGAGGAGAATAAAATTGAGAGTCTTGAAACATTTGCATAAACTAGTAGAAATATATTAGAATGTAAGTTATGAGGACATTGATAATACAAGTAGTCTAGATGTTTTCTAATTGTAGATAATTGAACCTAGATTCCAACTCTCTCTCTCTCACAAATCCTTTCCAACACAGGAAATTTGCAGTTTTTTTTCAAAGCTATATTTCAAATACATGTTAGTATTTTAACTGTATTGTTGAAATGTTACAGGGAAGTTGTTTACTTATCAATATGGTAAATGACTGGAGGAATTTTACATTTTAAATGACAAAAACACATGAAGATATAATTATAAGTTCCTAAAATAGATATTCCAATAAAATAAAAATTAGGGTTGTATAGTCACTAACAAATCTGCCTAAAATCCAGTCAATATGAAAAGAACAGTATGATAGCCTTGGTCAGACAAACTCCTAAGGATTGTGTATGGTATCCTTAAATTGTATCTACTGGAAAGCATGCATATATTTTATGACCACTTTTTATCCTAATTTTAAATAAAATTATCAATATTTTTACTTAGACTCTCAAGTATATTTGGTGACTTTTTATATTGCTCTCTTTCATAGAGACATATTTCTCAAGCATGAAGAGCTCATGCTTGTTTAAATTTATGAAGGAGGAAATAGTTTAGATAATACATGCTTCTAGAGCTGGTTTCAGAAACAGTCCTTCCAAGATACAAGAAAAGTATTTGAGGCAAAGAATATACACTACCATGCACTGAGTGGCATTTTCTGCTCCTAGTTACTTTGGCTAATCCTTATACTGAAATCAACATCTAACTACATTGGGGAGCAAAGTCTTTAAAGTTGTCTGATGGTAACACAGGGTCATCAAGATAGACTTTAATACAATGTGATTATTTTTCTTAAAAGAAGAGAAAATCCAGACACAGACATGAACAGAGAGAAAGAAATGTAGAACAACATGACTAAAATGGAAAACAAAACAAAACAAAACAAAACAAAACAAAAAAAACTCTGTTAATCAAGGACAGAAGCTTTGGAAGAGAATGTTCTTTGTCTTGACATTTGATGTCTTATCTTTAAAATTGTGAGAAAACATGTTATTAATCAAAAGTTTTGTAAATGGTACTTGCCTATATAAACATGAAATAGCTGTTAACTAGTGACAAGATTCCTGAACTGGAAATAGAGTATTTTAAAAATAAACTCTAATTAAATAAAACTTTAAACCAAATTACAAAATTTGTAGAAAAATAATTACAAAACCTTTAGGTCATCACTTACTGAAAATAACCTAAAGTTGGGCTTGGCCCGTCTGGGACATAGAAAGCAGACAGGCATGGGCCACAACTCTAGTGAGCTGCAATCCTGGCTAATAATATGCGACACTCGAAGCTCCTTTGGGCTTGGATCTCTCTCTTTGGCTGCCCGCTGTGTACTGGCCTGGCTCATCTGGGACACAGAAATCTAACAAGCAAAGGTAAATCTGGCCAGGCCACAATGCCCATTATCTGTTAACGTCAAGAGCCTTGTGGAACACCTGAGAAGCTTTGGGCTTGGATCTCTTTCTGCCCATTGCTTACTGACCTGGCCCATCTGGGTCACAGAAAGTGTATCAGCAGAAATGAGTCAGATGCCAGCTGAAATCCATAATGTCCACCAAGGAGGCCTGAGAAGTGCCTGAGCAGCTTTTCAGCTTGGAGCTCTCTTAGCTTGTTCCTTTCATGCCTGATCCAACTGGGATAGAGAGAGGGAGCACGGCAGACCTGAGCTGAGTGTAGACTCCAACACATATTGCCCACTATGCTGAGGTGGTCTCTGAGGAGCCCTAGAAAACTGCCTTCAACTAAGAGCTATTTTTGCCTGCTCCGTACCTGCCTGGCCATGTAAAACACAAACAGCATGCCCTTGGTGGAACCTTCAGACAGGTTAACACCAGAGACAACCAGATTGCTAGAGGCCAGCACAAGAATACAAGCAACAAAACTCAGAACCATATGACACCACTGGAAAACAGTGGCTTTACCACAGCAAGCCCTGGATATACTAACACCCATGAAGCTCAAGAAGAACATTTTAAACCTGAGGTGATAAAAATGATAGAAGCCTCGAAGGAGGAAAATAAATGTCTCAGATAAATACAAGAAAATATATTCAGATGAAGGAATTGAATAAATCCTATAAAGAATTATAGGAAAATTCAATGAAATGGGAGACAGAAATGAAATAAATGAGTAAAACTATTCAAGAGGGAATTAGAAGAAACAAGGAAAATACAACCTGAGGAAATCCTGGGCTTGGTAAACCCAGGGAAGAGAAAAAGAACTGCAGACATAAGCAACACTAGTAGAATACAAGACAAGGAAAAGAGAAACTCCAGTGTAGGAGATACAATTGAAGTTACCAATACATCAGCCAAAGAAAAGGTTAAAACTAAACAGTTCCTGACATAAATCATCCAACAAATCTGGGACACTATAAAAAGACAAAACTTAAAAACAATAGGAATAAAAGGAGGAGAACACTCCAAGCTCTACAGGCTAGAAAACATTTTCAACAAAATCATAGAAGTAAATATCCCCAAACTAAAGAAAGAAATGTCTATAAACATAAAAAGAGCCTACAGAACTCCAATTATACTGGGTCAGAAAAGAAAGTCATCTTTCTGCACATCTGCTACATGTGCAGAACAAAGAAAGAGTATTAAAAGTTGCAAGAGAAAAAAAGTCAAGTCACAGATAAAGACAAACCTATCAGGATTACACTTGACTTCTCACCAGAGACTATGAAACCCAGAAAGGCCTGGATGGATATCATGCAGACAATAACATACCACAGATGCCAACCCAGTTTACTATACCCAGCAACACTTTTAATCACCATAGATGGAGGAAAGAAGATATTTCACAACAAAACCAAGTTTAAACAGTACCGAGGCACAAATCCTTGGAGAAGGAAAACTGCAACTGAAGGAGGCTAGCTACACCCAAGAAAATACAGGAAGTCAATAACTCCATATCTGGACTCTCTCTCTCTCTCTCTCTCTCTCTCTCTCTCTCTCTCTCTCTCTCTCTCTCTCTCTCTCTCTCTCCTCCTACCACCAACAGTAAAAAACATGAACTAACAACCTCTGACAATTAATATTTCTCAACATCAATTGACACAACTCCCCAATAAAAAAAGACAGGGTAACACAATGGATGTGAAAACTGGACCCATCATTCTGTTCCATACAAGAAACACACCTCAGCAATAAAGATAGATATTATGTGAGAGTAAAGAACTGGAAAAGGGCATTTCAAGCAAACAGACTCAAGAAACAAACTGGAGTAAACATTTTAGTATCTAATAAAATAGACTAACAACCAAAACTAATCAGAAGAAATGGGGAGACATTTCATATGCATCAAGTGAAAAATACTCCAATCGCATGTCTCAATCCTGAACATCTGCCCCAAATGTAGGAGCACTCTCATTCAAAAAAGAAGCATTTATAAAACTTAAATCACATATCAAACCCACACATTAATAATGGAACTCTTCAACCCACCACTTTCCCCAATAGACAGATCATCAAGACAGAAACTAAATGGAGAAATAATGAAACTAATAGGTCTCACTTCAAAAGCCTATATACTAAAAAATTTGAAAATCTAAATGAAATATATGATTTTTTTGATAGTCTCCAATTACCAAAATTGAATCAAGTTCAGGTAAACAAATGAAATATTCCTGTACCTCTTAATAAAGTAGAGGCAGTCATCAAAAGTCTCCCAAACATAAAAAGCCCAGGGCCAGGTGCATTCAGTGCAGAATTTTACCAGAACTTCCAAACGGGCTACTACCAATCCTTTTCAAGCTATTTCACAAGATAGAAACAGAAGGAACATTATCAAACTTATTCTATGAGGCCATAGCTATCTTCATAGCCAAGACACACAAAGACCCAAAAAAAGAAGGAGAATTTCAGACCAATTTCCCTTATGAACACTGATGGCAAAATACTCAATAAAACAATTGCAAACTGAATCCAAGAAGACTTCAAAAATATCATTGACCTTGACCAAGCAGGCTTCATTCCAGGCATGAAGGCATGGTTCAATATATGGAAACCCATCAATATAATCCATCATATAAACAAACTGAGAGAAAAAATAAACACATGATCATCTCCTTATATGCTGAAAAAGCATTTAACAAAATCCAACAACCATTTATATTAAAAAGCCTGAAGAGATCAGTGACACAAGCACACATTGAAACATACTAAAAGTAATATTCCACAAGTCTATAGCCAACAAACAAAATGGAAACTTAAATCATTTCTACTGTAATAAGAAACATGAAAATGCTGTCCATGCTTTCCATATCTCATCAATATAGTAATTGAAATCCTAGATAGAGCAATTAGACAACTAAAGGAGATCACAGTGCTACAAATTGGGGGGGGGGGCGTGAGGAGAAGAAGGCAAAGTATAATTATTTGCAGATGATATCATAGTATACATTAGTGACTCCATAAATTCTACCAAGAAACACCTACAGCTGATAAACACCTTCAGCAAAGAAATAGAATACCAAATCAATATTAAAAAAAACCCAGTATCCCTCTTTTTTAAAAAGACAATCAGGCTGAGAAAGAAATTAGGGAAACAACACCAATCAGAATAACCACAAAAACATAAAGTATTTTGGTATAATTTTAACCAAGCAAGTGAAACACTAGTATGAAAAAACCTGCAAGTCTCTGAAAAAAGAAATTTAAGATGAAATCAGAAAATGGACAGATCTCCCATGTTCACGAATAGGTATGATTAACATAGTAAAACCTTCTATCATACCAAAAGTAATCAACAAATTCAATGTAATTTCCATCAAAACACCAACAAAATTCTTTACAGACCTTGAAAGACCAATTCTCAACTTCATATGGAAAAACAAAAACCACAGAATAGCTAAGACAACCTTATGCAATAGAAGATCTTCTGGAGTTGTCTCCATCTGTGATCTTAAGCTGTACTATAGTGAAACAATAATAAAAACTGGATAGTACTGGCATAGGAATAGACAGGTGGATCAATGGCATCGAGATGAAGACCCAGACATAGTCCCACCCAACTATGAACATTTGACTTTTGATAAAGAAGCCAAACCATACAATGGAAAAAAGACACCATCTTCAACAAATGGTGCTGGACTAACTGAATGTCAACATGTAGAAAAATGCAAATAGATCCATATTTATCACTCTGCACAGAACCAAAGTCCAAGTGTGTTAAAGACATAAACAAAAACCAGACATACTAAATCTGTTCAAAGAAAAGGTCAGGAAAGTCTTGCACTCATTGACATAGAAGACAACTTCCTGAACAGAGTACCAATAGCTCAGGCTCTAAGACCAATAATTAATAAATGGGAGCTCATTAAACTAAAAAGCTTCTGTAAGTCAGAGGACACTGTCAACAGAACAAAATCACAGCTTACATACTGGGAAAAGATCTTCACCAATCCTAAATTTAACAGAAGGCTAAAATCCAAAATATATAAAGAACCAGAAATTAAACACCTCCAAACCAAATAATACAATTAAAAATGGTATGCAGAACTAAATAAAGAATTCTTAACAGAGGAATATTGAATGGCTGAGAAACACTGAAAAAAATCCCAATGTCCCTAGTCATTATGGAAATGCAAATCAAAAGGACTCTGAGATTCCACCTTACATATTTCAGAATAGTTAAGATAAAAAATTCATGTGACAGCACATGCTGGTGAGGATGTGGAGAAAGGAGAACACTCCTCTACTGCTGGTGGGAATGCAAACTTTAACAACCATTTTGGAAATCAATCTGCTACTTTCTCAGAAAATTGGAAATAGTTCTACCTTAAGACCTAGCAATGTCACTCCTGGCATATACCTGAAATAATGCTCCACCATACAACAAAAATATTTGCTTAATTGGTTCTCAGCAGCTTTATTTGTAACAGCCTGAATCTAGAAACAAACTAGATGTCCCCTGACCCAAGAATGGAGAAAGAAACTGGTACATTCACACAATGGAATGCTATTTAGCTATGAAAAATAAGTAAATCTTGTAATTTGCAGACAAATGGATGGAACTCATCCTGAGTGAGGTAACCCAGACTGAGAAAGACAAACATGGCACTTCCTCAGATATAAGGGAATGTTAGCCACATAATACAGAATAACCACACTGTAACACACAGACTTAAAGAAACTATAGAACAAGGATGACTCTAGGGAGGATGCTTAATTCTCATTCAGAAGAACAAATACAACAGATACCAGAAGCAGTTGAATAGAAGGATCAGGAAAGGAGCCTACCTTAGAGGTCCTCTGAAAGATTCCATGCAGCAGGAGATCCAATCAGATGGTGAGGCACACAGCCAAACTCCGGGATAGTTGGTAGTGCACAGGGAGGCTTATGTAAGAGTTGGGGAACAGAGAGACACAAAGGTGTCAAGAGCTCTACAAGGAGACCAATGGAGCCAACAGATCTGGGTGGAGGAGGGTGTGCTGCAGAGACTGATTGACAAACCAAGAAACATGATGAGGACCTAGTCCCTATGCTCAGATGTAGTAGATAGGCAGGACAGTCTCCTTGTGGGTCCCAAAATATGAACAACATGGCCTACCTCTTAAATGGATGCTGGCACCCACTGTTTGATCACTTTCTCCTGGCAAGATGGCCTTGCCAGGAGACAGAGGAAGAGGATACAGACAGTCTAGAGGAGACTAGGTAGGCTGTCAGATGTTAGAGGAGGATGGTTCCCTTTATGAGGACTTGGAGAGGGAGGGAAGGGATATGAGGGAGGGAGGGTACTACTGGGTGGCTAGTAGGGAGGGGGCTACCATTAGGATGTAGAATGAACAAATTAAAAAACAAAATAAAGTAACCTAAAGTTACTCACTCAGAAAGCACAAGACCTACAATTAAATGCAAGAAGTGAAAAAGTAGATGATTTCTTGCAGAAAAATATACATATCCAAGTAATTTGCAAAATGAACAGAGGCATAACCTTATGCTGACAAACCAAAGAGGGAAAATGGTGAAAAAATACACACTCTAAATAAATATGTAGATGAACGTTAACTCTCAAAATAGAAAAGCTGATAATAATCACAAAGAAGTACTGTTCTCTTAGTGCAAATTTAAAATCTATAGGAATTGAGTAATTTTCTTAGAGAAGCATAATTTACATGTTTGGCTCCAGGAAAGAATTTTAAATAGATTCATTTTTATTCAAGAAATAGATAATTTTAGAAGACTTACTGAATTAGTATGTGGCCTAGATGATCATCCAAATACCATAATTTCCAGTAGCACTGATATGCTTGACACGCATGAGGTTGAGGGGACTTCAAAAATCCCTTTAAGAAAACATGGTGCTCCATCTATTTCCTTTTTTCTCTCCTGTGATTCATTCTCCAATGCAGTGTGTGGGATACACATTCATGGTGAGAGGTCTCAAATGAGTCCCAGAAATTTAGTACATTCATTGGAGATTTCACAGAGTGAAGAGGGAAGGATAGACTCCGATTTCCATAATTTCTCTCTCTCTTTTTTTTTAAGTAGATGCAGGAATTGCAGCAGTAATATTAGCTTACAGAGTAATGACAGCGACCACTAAGGCAGCTAAGAGAGAAGAGAGACTGATAACTCAGGCTGGCTGTACCTGCTTATGTAACCAGTGTGGTTCCCTTGACAGGAAACTCTGTTATGTGCTGTGACAGACTCCATATTAGGTATTGTCACTCCAATCTGAACATCACACAAATTCAAACTTGCAGGAATATTTCTGGCTACTTTGCAGCAATTTAATTTAGTTTTTTTAATATATTATACTACCTTCTCATAACTTCTTTCAGTTGTTCTTGATGGTTTAACTATTATATACAGATGCACACACACAAACACTACTCCCTCATACATACATATACACAGACACACAACCACGTCTTCTGTTTGTAATAAAAGAGCATTTCCAGATATATCACATATATCATGGTGATGTTCAACACAGCATCAATATTTAAGCACAATTATTATTCCACATAAAAACTATCATAGATTAATTTCTATTATGCAAATACTGTTGAAGTTATTTGAAAATAATATTTACTGAAAAGGTAACAGAACATTAAAATGCATAAATAATAAAGTAAAAATTGTTTCAATATTACAAGGATAGAATATAATTGCAAAATCTATTAATATAATCAATGTCATGAATAAATCTAATGAGAAAAATTGCCTTTCATTTCCTTGAAAAATTGACATGAAGTTATTAATAGTTTAATTTTCATAGAGATGCAACCAACTATCAGAAATTCAGTGAATTTTAATAATACAAAATTATATTGTGGATCTTGAGATCATTGCTGAAAATCACTAGATAGTACGTGGAAATAACAGTGCTGAGTCCCTTAAATATTTTGTTCAATTTACCCTCAGAGTTCCAGAGGTGTGGAGTTTAACTATGTTTATAGAACAGAGGAGCCTTCTCCTTCCTCCAGTGTTGTTGAGAATTACCAGCAGGACATTCCATTGCTTCCCCAGGATCTATTTTTAGTCAGCCAAACCAGCATCCAAGATCAACACACCAGGACAGTGTATGTTGCTGTGAATGTGAAGAAAGGGATTTTATTCACTATTGCTGGGAGGGGAAAAAAGGTGGAACATCTATAAAAATCATTGTTGAGGACCATTAAAGTAATTGTCGCATTTCTACCACATGATCAGTTATACTGTTTTTGTAATATTTCCAAAGAACTCCATATCTATTAATACAAAGATATTTGCTCTTCCATGGTTATTGCTGTTCTGTTCACAAGATCCAAGAAATGGAAACAGCCTCAGTGTCCATACCCTGTTGGAAGTGAAAATGTCATACATCCACACAATGGAATTATGTTGACCTTTTAAGAAAAACAAAATTCATCTTAGTGTTTGAGAAAGACTGATTATCCATATGTAGACCACGTTTGTCCCAAATGCATGATTTTTCTGCTTCAGCATCTTGAGTACCTTCCTCAAAAGTGTGTGATACAACACTTTACTTGATGACAGTATTTTAGAGAAGACAGAAATAATAAGCTTTCATTCTCTGTTATAAAGAGTAATCAATGTGGCTGATGGAGTGATATGTTCATGTGGATATTATAGATACACTAAAAATGTAAAAATTGAGCTGTCCTGTCCAGCAGGACCAGTAGTTACAGGGTCGCGAGGGGAGCCATACCTGAGGGATGGGACGGGAAAGAAAGAGGCGAGACCAAGTAGCGTTCCTATCAAGGTCCGTTTATTGAATCAAATGCAAAAGCTTATATGGGGTGGAGGCAGGAACTAAGCAGTAGGAGGGGCCCGAGAATGTCTCCAGATAATACCATCAGGTCAGGGGAACAGTTTCTATTTTATCTTAGCTAACTATCTCTCGGGAAGTCCCGAGCTAACCTGCTAAACAACATCTGCAGAAGCTGAAAGGAGGAAGTTATGCAGAGGCTGAAAGAAGGAAGTTATACAGAGGCTGAAAGGAAGAAGTTAGCTTTGGAACGGGGCATCAGTATTTTTTCATAGTCAGTAGACTCTTTTAGCCTTGAATGACCCTTGGCTGGCTCCGAACATCTCCCCTTTCCTTATTAAGTAGAAGCAGAGTGAGAGAGAGAGGGGGGAGTAGAGGCCTGACCCCCCTCGAGATGGGTGTTGCGTTAAGAGGTCAATGCGTGGCCATTTTTTCAGGTCACACATGACCCCAACCTCCCAGACGCGTTTGCGGGGGACAGGAAAAGGATAGTAATAGTAACGTCCTTTATGCACGTCAGCCTGTATGCAGTCAGGCGTGCTCCTCAGGAACCTACCGAGGTGTCTGACATAGTTCCCTGCAGTGCTTAGCCTCACACCCTCTCAAGTGAACAATCGACTCAAGCCCTTAGGTCTCAGCTTGTTGAAGTCGAGGCCACTTTTAGCCGCATTATCAGGGGCAGCATGGTCATCTGTCTCGGGGTCAAGTTGTTCAAGCCTGTGGTAATGAACTTCCACATGGGTGGGTCCCTTTATGGCAGAGTCTACCTGGCGTTTGACAAAGTCAGTAATCTTTCTGAAAGCCCACGGTCCAAAAGATCTTAGTAGCAAGAACCCTCTAAGAGGTCCCAGCAGCGAAGGGAGGAGGGTAGTCAGAAGAGGGGAAGCAGAAAACCAATTTTTATACCAGGATTCATCTCTATCTTGCTCCCGCTTACGATTTTTCTAAACTTTCTCTGACCTTTCTCATGCTATCTTCTACGATCCCGGTTTTATCGGTATAGAAGCAACATTCTTCTTTGAATGCTGCACATAATCCCCCTTGTTGTAAAAACAGCAAATCTAGCCCTCTCCTATTTTGCAGTACCACTTCTTCAAGGGAGTAGCTGAACAAGCACACAGTAATCATATTGTTGTAGAAAGGACTGTACCACAATAAACGAGGTTAGGCCAGTGGAACATGCCAAATAGGTATCACTTGGGGCTGCCAGGAGCCACCACTGACCTCAAGGGTCTGATTACACAAAGGGGAAATAAGGGAGGGTAAACGCATCCTGGGTCCCCTGATGCAGAGCCCCAGGCCCGAAACTTGGGCCAGGGTCATGCCTTCCCTGGCTTCCGGGTTCCAGCGAACCAGGGAGGAGTTGTTTGTAATGGCAAGATTGCCAAGAATAGCAATGCCCTCATAAAAAGGGGGGAAAGCATGGTAACATAACCAACAATCATCTGCAAGGTTGGGACAAACAGAGTGCAGGGCAGACCAGGATTCATTAACCATGGTCAGGATAATATTAACAGAAGGTGAGGGACCAGGAGGTACGGTGGGTTCAAACAGGGTGGTATGGGGTGTAACAGTGGCTGTTGGGTGGTGTGCACCCGTATCAGACCGCTGGTTCTGTAAGACCTGATTTGGGCCAATGCCCACTGGTTTTGCATTAGGAATGGTCTTGAGTAACTTAATTTTAAAAGTGAGGCCAGGATCATATCCAATTGTATATAACCTAAGTCCCCACTCTAGGCCTCGGTCCTCCCATGTGGCCTTCTTTCCTTTGTCAGTAAAGGTAATCACAAGGGGGTTACACCATTTACTACAGTCACGCGTGCCAGAGGGGTCAACTGTCTCTGGGGGATCCTTTCTTTTAACAGTTACATAATCCCAAGAAGATGAGGGTTTCCAATAGGTATCTCCCGTGGTCTCACATCCCCAAGTGGCACAGTAAAAATCACAAGAGAAGCCGCATTTGTGACCAAGGGAGCAGTCTCTGTGTCCCCCGGGACACACATACATGGGTATTAGTCTCAAAAAGTGCCTTGGCACTTGTCCATTACATCCTGGTTGGACACTCTTAGACTGGAGATCCAATGGCTTATCTTGGGGCATATAATGGGAGGGGATTCCCCAGGCCTCGCTGGCCCCAATGCCAGCATACATAAGTCCACTTCCAAAGTAGGCCAGGGTGTTTGATGGGTGGTAGAGGAAGAAGAGTTAACGATGTCCCCTGCCCCATTCATAATTACCCAGGTATAGTTGTACATCTGATATGAGGCAGACGAGGCTGCACGTCTGAGGCAGGCCAGGAGCAGGAAAAGGCTGAATGAAGTCATAGCACAATTAAAGCCTTTCCTCAGGGCGTTCTTCCCTGGGTGAATCAATCTGTTTAATTAGGCACTCAGGCAGCCAACGAGCATTCCCCTCCTTTGAGTCATAGACACAGGCATGTCCCTTTCTTCAAATAAGAATAGGGTCGGGGCCCTGCCACTGGGAGTGAATGGATCTTTCCATAAGGCTTGAGCATAAGTCTGAGAGGTTGTAGCGTGCCATAAGCGATCCCCTGCTGATCTGTGATTTTTGTCTAGGGTAAAAAAATTTTGGGGCCAGAATGGGCCACCTGGAGGGCAGCTCCTATTGCCAGATGTACACTTTGGGATACCTTATGTGCAAAGGGGTCAACATCAACACAGAGTCTGATATAATCATTAATATCCTAACTCCTTGTTTGGCCTCGCAAGGCGGTTTTACAGGCACCATTAGCATTTTCATAAGCAAGCAGTTTTAAAAGCTTATTTTCAGATTTGTCTGGCCCCAAGACCCTCTCTGCAGTCTCAAGTAGATGTGCAATGAAATCACTGTAAGGTTCATGGGGGGCCCTGAACTACTTTGGTTAACAGGGTGGTGAGAGAGCCCTTCCCTGGTAGAGCATGCCATGCCCCCACGGCTGCATTTTTCATTTGGGCAAGAAGCCTGGGAGGTAATGTCACTTGCTTTGTTTCTGAAGAATAGCAACCCTGCCCCGTTAATTTATCAAAAGTCCAGGAAGAAGAAGTGGACTTTCTTTGATTATTTTTTGCTGTTTCTGGACAGCGGTCCATGAAATCAGCTTTCCAGAGTAAATATTGTCCATGCTGGAGGACCGATTGGCCAAGTTTGAGCCATTCTCCTGGAATGAGGTAACCCTCGGGGGCAAGAGAATTGAGCAGAGAAAGAGTAAAGGGAGCGGTGGGCCCATAGTTTTTAACTGCACTATGGAGTTCCTTTAGAATCTTGAATTTTAGGGGCTTAAAATTTGGATTGGGGTCTGAAGGGGAGGGGTCAGAGCCCCCCTGTTCCTCATCATCTGAGCCATGACCATCAGTAACTTCTAAATCATCGGCTGTCTCGTCACCCTGTGGCGGAGGAGAATCCTCAGTAGAGGCCTCGGCGCCAGAAGACTCGTTGGAATTGGCTTGAAACCAGCCGGATCATCACAGGAAATGCTAGCATAGGGCGTTTTTTAGAGGGGGCCCTAGGGTGCTGAATTGTGGCCCCTGTCATGGGGGAGGGCAGTAGAAGAGCTTTTTGGAGGGCATCTTGGAGGGATTGGACCTCCATAGAAAGTTCAGAGTATTCTTTTTGAAGAGTAAGAACCTCTTTAAGGTCTTGAATCTGTAGTTTTAAGTTGCGTTTAGCCAAATGTAAGGAGGATTTCCTGGGAAGGTGAGGCTGAAGTGCGGGGCAATAAAGGGAGGGGGCCGATAAGGGGGCGGGCAGGAAAGGGGCGGCCAATCTGGGTTATGGTACTTGGCGGCCTCTTCCTCTAAGGTAGCTTCCTTAGGGGGGCTTAAATCATCCGAGGTGGGGACTGTCTTAACAACAGGATAAGCCTGGCTTGCAGGATCCTGGCCAGTGGGGGCATCATCTGCTAAGGAGAGCTTGGGCAGAGAAGAATATAAAGGCTTATTGGAGGTGGGAGGGTCATCCCCCATGTCTATGACAACAGAAGGGCAGGAGGATTTTAGGGGTTGTAACGACTTGGAGCCGTGCAACTCCAGGAAGGCCAAGGAGGCAGAATGAGATAAGGGCCAAATAAAGGCCTCAGCTGAAGCAACCAAAGAAGAAATGTCAGGGGCATCAGAAGAGATAAGATCTTTAATTAAAGTCCAGTAATTAAAAGTTTGAAGAGGAACAGTCTCAGGACCATGTTGGAAAGAATAGGAATCTAACTCTTGATGAACAGGGTCCCAACGGTCAGGATTAATATTAGGACCATCAATGACAAACCAAGGACAGACTTGGGAAACAAATAAGAAAAAACGTACAAGATCTTTTTTTCTTAACTCTAACCCCTCTTTCCCTGAAACAACTTTTAAGGTGGTGAATAAATTGCACTTCCTTTGAGAGACTTTTACCCATCGTATTGACAGAGATGAACATTTACCTAAGTGCGGAGAGGTCCTGTGAGCGGCAGGCCTGCACCGGAGACAATCTGAGGTACTTTCAGTTTGACCTTGGCGAGAAACTCGACTGCGGCGGTTTTCGAACTATTGCCGACGAAGGGTCTCTGTTGCAGTAGAGGGCTCGTACATCGTGGCCACGTTGGGGTGCCACTTGTCCCGTCCAGCAGGACCAGTAATTACGGGGTCGCGAGGGGAGCCATACCTGAGGGATGGGACAGGAAAGAAAGAGGCGAGACCAAGTAGCGTTCCTATCAAGGTCCATTTATTGAATCAAAAGCAAAAGCTTATATGGGGAGGAGGCAGGAACTAAGCAGTAGGAGGGGCCTGAGAATGTCTCCAGATAATACCATCAGGTCAGGGGAACAGTTTCTATCTTATCTTAGCTAACTATCTCTCAGGAAGTCCCGAGCTAACCTGCTAAACAACATCTGTAGAAGCTGAATGGAGGAAGTTATGCAGAGGCTGAAAGAAGGAAGTTATGCAGAGGCTGAAAGAAGGAAGTTATGCAGAGGCTGAAAGAAGGAAGTTAGCTTTGGAACGGGGCATCAGTAGTTTTCCATAGCCAGTAGACTCTTTTAACCTTGAATGACCCTGGGCTGGCTCCGAACCTTCAGTCAGAGTTAGATGATGGGAAGATACAACCTACAATTTAAGAAGCAAAGACCAACTGGGTGTGAAGTCAGACACATTTGATCCCAGCACATTGGAGGTAGAGACAGGAGGATCTGGGTGAGTTAGAGGCCAGTGTGGTCTACAGAGTCCATGACAGGCAAAGATACACAGAGAGACCCTGTCTCAAAGGTCCAATAAAATAATAGAAGAAGAAGAAGAAGAAGAAGAAGAAGAAGAAGAAGAAGAAGAAGAAGAAGAAGAAGAAGAAGAAGAAGAAATAATCAAGGATCTATCTACCCTTGTGATAACCAGTTTTTATGGCTTACACTGAACAATAGCTTCCTAGTTCAATATACATGGTTGTGTCACATCACTGAGGCTCATAGTGCATTCTAATATTGGTAACAAGTTATTAGGGAAGCTGCCAGTCCTGTGAACACTATAACGTTGCCTTGTTCAGTAAGAGTTATAGGTCTATACCATGTTTATATTATATATATTATATATATATATATATATATATATATACACACACATATACACACACATATATAAATGTATATATTTATGTGTGTGCATACGTGTGTATACATGTGTTTGTGTTTCTATATATCTACACAAATATATGCTATTAATTCTGGAGTAACATTTTAAACAAATTTTTTATTATATATAATTTAAGAAAAGGTATTCATTTATATTTTATTTTGTGCATATTGATGTTTTGCCTGAGTGTGTAAGTGCTTGTTTGAAAAGTCCATAGGAAAGCTTTGAATCCCCTGGAGTTAAAACCATTATGAAGCACCATGTGGTGCTGGAAACTGAATTCAAAGACTCTGGAAAAGCAGCCTGTGCTGTCAACTGCTAAGGCATCTCCTCAGCCCCACATACATATTTTTGTCAACTCTTTATATCCATGAGTATAGAAGTCTTATATTCTACTATAAATCTATATTGATTGTGTATATATGATGTTACAGTGTCCTGCAATAGCCAGCATTTCATGGCAATCGAATTTCAGGTCCTCATGTTACCAGATTTTGGTCTCTCTGGGAAGCATTGCAATATCCATCACCACTTTATTTACCCTGAGTTTTGACAAGCTTAAGGATTCCCAGGCAGAGTCTTTTGTTAACTAATTAACATTATCCATGGTAACTTTTAAAAAATTTGTTTATTCACTTAACATCCTGATTATATCCCCATCTCTCAATACTTCTCAGCCCACCCTTCCTTCTTTGGCCCCATTCCCTTTCCATTATTCCTGAGAAAAGGGGAGCCCCCTTTCCCATTCATCCCAGTTCATTAAGTTGCAGGTCTGAGCGAGTCCTCTTCCCCTGTGGTCTGGCAACGCATTTCCACCACGAGAAGTGAACAAACAGCTGGCAAAAGAGACCATGTCGGAGACATCTCCTGCTTTCATTATTAGAGAAACCACATGAAGTTTGAGCTGCCCATCAGCTACATCTGTGTTGAATGCCTAGGTCCACTCCATGCCTGGATCTTGATTAGTGCTTCAGGCTCAGCAAGTACCTCTAGGTCCTGGTTAGTTGGTTCCATTGGTTTTCTTGTGGAGCTCCTGTTACTTCCAGGTCCTTTTCTCCTTTTCCTCACTTTTCCAGAGGATGCTCTTTTCATTGATTTTTTTTTTTTTTCCCTGTGAGTATCAGCATCTGGTTTGAAGCGCTGCTGGGTGGAACCTCTCATAGAACAATTCTGATAGGCTCCTCTCTGCAACCGTAGCATAAATCTTGTCAATCTCTGCTCTATCTGTTCTATTTTTAATCCCTAAACATTTGTAGGCAGGGTAAACTTTCAGAAAATTGGGCGAATAGTTCTACCCCAGGACCCAGCAATACTACTACTGTGTATATATCCAAAAGATGACTGACCAAACAACCAAGACACTTGCTTAACTATGTTCCTAGCAGCTTTCTTTGAAATAGGCAGAGTCTGTAAACCTAGATGTTCCTCGACAGAAGAACAGGTAAAGGAACGGTGGTAAATTTACACAATGGTATACTACCCAGCTATTAAAAACAAAGGAATCATGACATTTGCAAAGGTCATCCTGAGTGAGGTAACCCAGTCCCAGAAAGACACAGCGTATGTACTGACTCATAAGTGGGTTTTAGCCGTATAGTACAGGATTAACATACTACAACGCACCAACTCAAAGAAGATAAGTAACAAGGAGGATCCAAGGGAGGATGTTCAAATCTCACTCAGAGAAACACAATAGACAGAGTTTAGCGGTTGAAGAGAGGGAAAATAGGTAGGAGAGGGAGTGTGGAGGAATATGAAGGTAGAGATTAGCCCTTGGGAGAAAGGGGACGGGAAGACAGAAGGCTGGTAGACAAAAAGAAACTATGGGCAGAGGCATCTTTGTGACAAGCTGGAGACCTAAGTCAGAATAGGCTCCTAGGAGGGTATGAGGAGACTGCAGCAGAGAATCCAGATAGCAGGGTCTGTAGGGACTAAACAGGATGCTCTTTAACTATACAAGTCTTCTAGTAGAGGGAGGGGGACACCAACCTACCACAAAAACTTTGACTGAAAATTTACCATGGTAAATTTCTAATGAGGATGAAATCTCTTTGGACTTTCAGCTGTGTGATCATCATACTCCCAGCTGTCCATTTCTCATTGTCCCAAGGCTTATTCTCTTTTGCTTCTATATTTGTTAAACAGCAAAACCCTGGGGTCCTATTACTGGCCTGCATTTTCAAAGCAGCTTTGGCTTTCCTATTCACTGTCACTTTTTTCAAATAACAGCTTATTCTTAGATCTTCAGGGAATTCTCTTACTTTTTCTGAGTTCAATAATGCATGAAAAATTTCTAATGTAAGTAGGTCTTTTAAGAAAGAATTTTAATATATTGAATTCAGTTTAGTATTTTTCCCAATATTTTATAGTAATAGCAGTGCATTTTAAAAGCCTTTATTTATAAAAGTATTGATTTATGTTTAATTTAAATTAAAAGTTAATTAAAATTTAAAATGAACATCCAGTAACAAGAATTATTTATGTGTATCACAAAGACATCCTGAGGAAGTGTTATATGAATGTATGTCACCTTATAATTTATAGAATTAGGACATTGGAGTGGTATTGAAATTTTCAAAATTATTGAAAAAAATTTTAATTTCAGCTTTTCTAATAAGAAATGGGAATTGAAGGGTCTCAGAGGTGGCTCAGTGTTTTGTATATTGCTGCAAAACAGTAAGAATCTGTACTCAGATCCCAGAATCCAGGTAAAATCCAAGCACCTTAGCTGTAACAGCATTGCAGAGATGGGCAGCTCCCACATGATCAATGACTAGTCAAACACAAGAAGCAACGTCTATGTCAAATGAAAGACTTCAAAATAAAAGATAATATAAATTAGGGGTTGGTGCTTTCACCTATGCATGCAGAGGTGAGTGTACCCAATAGAATTTTAGAATAACAATGGCATTGCTTTTAGAGCTCTGGATTTAACCAATATTTAGAATGTGTGCATCCAGAACTCTATGGTTTGCAGAAAAGTACAGAAAAATATACTAAGAGAGTTTATGGTCAAATTTCCATCCTTTATATATCTCTCCCTAATTTTTTTGCCTCCATTTGCAGAATTTTTGTTTAAACACCAAACTTTTTGGAATAACAAATCTATCTGAAAATCAGAATGCATGACAGACTGGTTTCAAGTTTTCTTCCTTTTATCACCCACATTGCTTCCTACAGTGTTCGTACCCAGGCTGCATATTTCTCTCTGTCTTATTAAGTGAAACCCAACTAGAGAGATTGACTGTTTCCTTCCCCAAATATTAGCTTGCCAAAGATAAAAACATAACCATAATGAAATGATAGAATGATGTACTAAGTGTTAGAATTTTATGCAAAGAATGAGGTTTTATTTACAGTAGATTATATGTTGTAAATTATGTCTTCTGAACATGACAGGGCTTTTGTACTCATGACTAAGTGTGATTACCTGACCAAGACCAGCACAAGGTGAATGTACTAAAATTTCCAACATGGATGAGGAGGCGCCTCATGAGATTCCATTCCTAGAAGAGGAGGTAATAGGTTCTTGGAGAGAATCATTTTCCTTTGGGGTTTTGTCTATAAGTAAGGTGTGAGTAGTTCCAAGAGGTGCTCTCCCACTGGTTGCACATACAAACAGTGCTAATTGGACCCAGTGCACTCTGCAAACAGAAAACAGGAATGCATAATATTGGGATGGACCATCTGGAGGGTCTAGGGAAAAAGTAGGTGTAAATAGTGTTATGCTGTTAATTTAGGGTATATAGATAAATAATTAAAATACAAACACATGAAATGTTTCATTTTCTTAAATAAACCTTGCATGTCACATTTTTCTCTTATAATTCAAATTTAGCCAATTGTGCATATTTTGGGGGATGTGCTTTCTTTATTTTCTTATCTTTCAGTTAGTTGACATCATTGGGTTGGATGGCAAAGCCTCACTAAAAGGTGCTATTATTTTTGGGGTAAAGCTCAGTAGAAAAGAAGAATATGGTGTCTACCTCCGATAAGCTGTGTTATGAAAACAGAAACATCACATTTTCTGTCATTAGATAGTTTTATTATACTGCTCTTACCTCCACAAATAATCATAGGAGTCGGCACGATAACCCAAGGCCAGGGAATCAATGCACAAGTTACTTGGCTTGACTCTAAATTAGACCTAAAATGACACCAGTAAACCAGTGTACAAGGAATGACATGTAGCCAAGCCTGCTTACAAAGATGGGAGGCCTCAGAGAACTATAGTCAGACTAATAACAGTTATGGCTAGTTACATTTGTGGGAAAGTATTACCTGATGAGGGTGATTTGTATTACTCTCTCCCAAAGTTCAAAAGCAAAGTAATGGTATATGTCTCAGATTAATGAAAAAATTTATTATTCATTTCTACCTAATTCCAACAGGAAGATTGCTTCCACTCAGTAATCACCATATCAAGACATATCTAGGCAAATACGTTTTAGAAATGTTTGCCACATGCAAATTAAATTTATGTATTTTTATCTTATAACATGAGTGTGAGAAGTTCGGTTTTCATATTTAATTTTAATTTTATTGCCACATAACGATTTATGAACCTGTCCATGTGAAGATCAAGAAGTGATTTTTAGCAGTAGATAGTAATTAATAGGAAGGTGAAGCAAAGATAATATTTGTTATCTAACCCTAGCATACAATCTTTTTAGGCTAAAATAAATCTTTAATATTTTCTCCTTCAATAAGCTCACTTATTTTGTTTTTTATATATGATCAAATTTATTTTTCCAGGTTGCAAAATAAAGCCATTCACAGAGAGTGCTAAATATTTCTTTCGCTTAGTATTGACAAGTTATTAATATCTTCCCATAAGGCAATCCCTGGGGAGTAGAAATCACATTTAAAAATCGCTTTCTTGCTCACTGAAGGCTGGTAGAATATATTCAAAATATGATCTCACAATATCTCAAGAGGTGAACTAAAGGTGCTTTATTATTTTACAATAGACAGTGATGTTTTAAATTTCATTTTCTGCATCCTGAATTTCTTTATCATTTGACAGATGTTATCAAAAAAGCTGTCAGCACCCTGCATTCTAACTGTGAATCTTCAAGATTTAGCAAAAGATATATGTTTGAGAAAAACCTTGATTCTATTGTCTAAGAATGTCTAATAATTTTTCCAAATAAATCAATAAAACAGGTCAATTTTATAAAATATTTATGAAAAATATTTTTGTCAGAGATATGTCTACTGAGCACAGGGCTTGAGCAAGCAATCTGTTCTTCACATATTGTATTAGGAAATTATTTATTGTTTCATGCTGAATAGATAAAAGGAAACAGCTCCAGCTCTGCTTATTGAAATGGAATGTAATAACAGTTTTAATGCTTCTATCTGCCTTCCAACAATGGCTGAAAATAGAAACACAAATTTTCCTTCTTCCACCTCAAAGAGGTGTGGCATTACACTGATTTATAGGTATGTGCTTTTAGCACTCTTTAGTATGCTCCTTCTCAAAAGTGAAACAGTCACTAATCACTCTGGGTTTCAGTGGTATGTAGAGTTCTCAATTGGGCCCATCTTATTCTCTTGCTCCTTTTGTAATTATATGACATGATGCACATGTCCCTTTTGGATTATCATTTTTAATTATCTTCACCAGTGCCGTCTTCTTCTCCATCATCCATTTTAGAATCAATATTTAACCCTCCAATCCATATAGTAGAAAATGAGCAGTGATTAGTAGTTAACTTTTATAAAGGATTAAATTGAATAGAAATTTGAATAGATGTTTGTGACAGAAAATTAGAGAGACATATTTTAAATTTCCACAAATGGAAAGGATTTCAGGAACTAGTGCATTTATGAAAAGGATAATTTCTTAGGAGTTTTATTTTGGCTATTCTCCTATGTAGGGTTTTCCTCTGGGAATTCTCTAGCCGTCTTCATACTAGTTTGTTTCTCCTTTCTGGAAGTTCTGGACTCAGTTTCCCTCACAAGTTTGTGTTTTTCCTTCCTCCAATTCCTCTTTATTCTGTGTGTGTATAAATGGCTTTCTCTTCAAGGCAATATCTAATTTATATTCTATTTAACAGCACAATTTATGCATATTGGATCAGTGCTTTTCCTGAATAGTTTATGATGCACATATTTTATTTTGTTTTGTGAACCAGAAAGCCACAGAAAGAGTAAAGGGGCTTTCTAAGAACACAGAGCTAAGAAGTGATTGAACAGCAGTTTAAAAGAAGAAATTTTGTAACCAGTGTCTACAGTGCAAAAATATAGTGTGCTTTTGTTTGTTTGTTCACATTTGCTTATTTTCTTTCACTGAGAAAATATTTTTGTATGTTTATTCATTTACATATCTAAATTGCCAATGTACCTGAAATTATCATGAACTAATTTAATGCTTAATATTATGCAGGCAAGACAAAGAGAATGGAATCACACCAAGTCATCTCACAATTAAGGACATAGATATAACAACTGTCCAAAACTATGCAGGAAAATAGAGTGCTCTCACAGGATTTAGAATGGAGATGCAGTTTTGATGATCAGTCTAAAAAATATTGCTGAAGAGCTAAATTGATATCTTAAAGACAGAAAATATAGGTAAGTTGGAAGAATTCAGTTTATCTAAACTTGATAAATATATGTGTTAAGGTCTAGGGATTATATTAGGTAAGAATTAAGGGACTGAAATTTTAATATAGATGAAATGGTTAGTAGAATATAGCTACTAGTTGTATTTAGAGGACCTCAGAGTTTGTGTTAGTGTGTTTAGATTTTTCTCTCTTTTCGTTTCTGTTCCCTTCTTTTCTTCCTTTTTTTTTTTTTTTTTTTTTTTTTTTTTTTTTTTTTTGCCTGCCTGTTTGTACAGGATTGATTCTGGACCGATTCTTCTTCTTCTTCTTCTTCTTCTTCTTCTTCTTCTTCTTCTTCTTCTTCTTCTTCTTCTTCTTCTTCTTCTTCTTCCTTCTTCCTTCTTTTTTCTCCTCCTCCTCTTCCTTGTCCTCCTCCTCTTGCCCCCCATGCTTGTATGTATACAGTTGATTCATTTTTTTATATCCCGACCAAAGTATCCCCCCCACTGCATCCACTGTCTTTCCCACTTACCTCCCCCATCCACCCTTTCTTTCTTTTCAGAAAAGGTAAGACCTGCCATGGATATAAACTACACATGGCATGTCAAGTTGCACTAAGCCTAGGCACTTCCTTTCCTGTTAAGGGTAAACAAGGCAATCCAGTGGGAGGAAAGGGTCCAAAGAGCTGGAAACAGAGTCAGGGACAGCCCCTGATAGGAGTCCTACAAGAAAACCATGCCATACAACTGTAATATATGTGCAGAGGCCCTAGGTCAGTCCTACGCAGGCTTCTTTGGTGGGTACAGTCTCTGTGAGCCTTAGGATGCCATATTTGTTGATTTTGTGGGTTTCCTTGTGGGGTCCTTCTCCCCTCTGGCTTCTAGAATCTTTCGTCCCCTTCTTCAGCAGTATCAACTTTGCTTAATTTTGACTGTGGGTCTCTGCATGTTTCCATTAGTAGCCAGGTAAGGCCTCTCTGATGACAATTGGGCTAATCACCAATCTATGATGAACAGACTACCATTAGGAATCATATCACTAACTTTTTCCTGCCAGTTGTGTTTGATTCTGTCCTAGGTTTCTGTGATACGCAGCCTATGGACTCAATATCCTCCATTGCTAGGAGTTTTAGTGTCCTACTTACAGATTCCTGGGGATTTTCATTGCACTTGCCTTCTAGCTCATCCCAGAGATGCACCCTGAGTCAAGTTGTCTCTCCCAGTACTCTATCCCTCCCAGATGTCCCCACCTCTAGTTCCCATACAAACTCCCTTCCAGACCCCCCTCTATGTCAACCTGTCATGTCAATTCTATATCCCCTCCACAGTGAGATTCATTCTCCCTTTTGATCCCTTCTCTGGGTCTGTGGATTGTGGCGTGTTTATTCTTTACTTGCATATAATATCCTCTTATAAGTGAATGCATACCCTGTTTGCATTTTTGGGTCAGGGATACCTCACTCAGGATATTTTCTTCTAGTTCCACCCAGTAGCCAGTAAATTACATGACGTTGTTGTCTTTAGCAGCTGAGTAATATTCCATTGTGTAAATATATCACATTTTCTTTTTTTCATTCTTCAGTTGAGAGATATCTACGTTTTTCACTTTGTGGCTATTACAAACAATGTTGCTGTAAACATAGTTCAGCAAGGGTCATCCTTTGGGTATGTGCCCAGGAGTGGGATAGCTGATTCTTTTATTGTCTTTATTAATTGTTGACTATAGTGCTTGCATGGTTGGTATTATGTTCAGGAAGTAGTCTTCTGTGTAGTGCATTAAAGCTATACCTCACTTTCTCTTCTATCAGGTTTAATGTATCTGGTTTTATGTTGAAGTCTTTGATTCACTTGGACTTGGGTTTTCTGCAGGTTGAAAGACAGGGGTTGATTAGCATTCAACTCCAGGCAGATGCCCAGTTAGACCAGCATAAATTGTTGAAGATGCTTTCTTTTTACATTGCATAATTTCAGATTTGCTGTCAAGTAACCTGTAAAAGTCCATAGGTGTGTGGGTTTGCTTCTGAGTCTTCAAGTGGATTCCATTCATCAACCTCTCTGCTTTTATGCCAATACAATTTGGTTTTTATTACTATCACTCTGTAGTACAGCTGGAAACTAGGGATGGAGATAAATCCAGAGCTTCTTTTAGTGTACAGGATTGTTTTAGATATCCTGGCTTTTGTTTTTCCATACGAAATTGAGTATTGTTATTTCAACGTCTGTAAAGAATTGTGTTAGAATTTTAATGAAAATTGTGTTGAATTGTAGGTTGCTTTTGGTATAATGGCCATTTTTACTGTATTAATCCTATTGATCCCTGATCTTGGGAGATCTTTCCATTGTCTCATATTTTCTTCAATTTCTTTCTTCAAAGACTTGAAGTTCTTGTCATAAAAACCATTCATTTGTTGTGGTGGCTAATTAAAGGGAGTTCATTCCTGGTTTCTTTTTCAGCA
Source organism: Acomys russatus (assembly GCF_903995435.1). Taxonomy (NCBI): domain Eukaryota; kingdom Metazoa; phylum Chordata; class Mammalia; order Rodentia; family Muridae; genus Acomys; species Acomys russatus. The sequence goes on along the minus strand of NC_067157.1, from coordinate 37,917,731 downwards.
GTTTTATCATTTGTATATAGGAGGGCTACTGATTTCTTTTCTTTTCTTTCTTTTTCTTTCTTTCTTTCTTTTTTTTTTTTTTTTTTTTTTTTTTTTTTTTTTGAGTTATTTTAGGTTACCAGTAGTAGAAGTTTCCTGGTAAATTTTTTAAAGGTTGCTTATGCAGACTGTCATATCATCTGCAAATAGTGATACTTTGATTTCTTCCTTTCCAATTTATCCCCTTGATCTCCTTTAGTTGTTATATTTCTCTTGACAAAATTTCAAGTCCCATATTGAATACATATGGAAAGAGTAGAAAGCCTTGTCTTTTCCCTGATTTTAGTGGAATTGCCTTAAGTATCTTTCTATTTAATTTTGTTGGCTATTGACTTCTGTATATTGCCTTAGTTCTGTTAAAATATGTCTCTGGTATCCCTGAATTTATATTAAAAATTTATTTTGAATTATGTATACATGTGCAAATGAAGGCATTATGTGTTTATCAGTGCAGATACCCACAGAAGTCAGAATTGTCTGATCTCCTGGAGCAGCAATTTTAAGCAAATGTGAGCTGTCTAACATGGAAGCTTAAAATTCAACTTTGTTCCCCTAGGAACCCAGTACATGCTCTTATCTCTTGAACTGTCTCTACAGTACCAAGAATCCTTTGTTATATTTTAAGAAATAAGGAACAAATTAGAATCACAAACAGTGACATAATATAACTAGACGTAATATAATATCATATTTCTTAATGCACATCAAAGATCGGTTGAAGTGAGCATAGAGATGATAAATGGGAAAATACTCAAGTGCCTAGTACTCCAGACAATCTAGAGTAGTCCCTTCTTAGTCACAGAATTCATGTCCTGAGACCTACAGTTGATGGATGACTCTGTGGATAATTTTAATTAAATATACTATATCTTGCTTATGCATTAATGCCTATACATTTCTAAATTATAAATTAGGAAAACATTAACAATCAGTAATGAAAAACAGAGTGCTATTAAGACTATAAGAAAAGTTCCAGATTACTGAATAGTATCAGTTGCTATGTTATGATGTCTTGATATCAAAGGATCAATGTGTATCTGTTTGATTTAGTAAAATAGTAGTTTTACTGTTATGTGTAAGTCAAGAGTGCGAAAAACATATATGGGTAACAAAATATTACCTTCCAAGAAAAGCTAATGTATTGAGTAATAATATAAAAAAATCAATGATATATGATGAAGGACCTTTGAATGTTACACCAAAACACTGTGCCAATTTGGCAAAAAGATCAGACTTAGAAAATATGTGGTAAAGTTTCTCTTTATCTGTTGGAACACGGCATTTTTTTTAAAGAATTGACACACCAAGATCATCAAGATCATTTTTTTCATTTCAGGACATATAACAATTTCAGTGCTAAAAATGTTTCACTTAAGATGGCTCAAGCATCGTCAAAAGAAAAAGCACAAAACAGTCAAGATCACACACCACATTAGTAAACATATTATTGCATTGTCTCTATGGGTGACTAAGCAGGGCCCAAAGGAAAGGTCCTGAATTCTACAACTGGCTTATTATTTAAGAATTCAAATTCAATAGTTAAGAGAACAGATACTTTAAAGAAAAGAAACTCTGAATGGAAACCAAGCAAAATGTCTAGAATAAAAAAAGAATGATGAAACGTTTCCTGATAGGAAACTACACATTGGAACATACATGAATCAATCACTTACGTTCAAGTTCATATGTGATAGAAAGGTGGAAACACGCACAGGGGAGAAAGGAAGAAGAGAATGATTCATTTCTAATAGCAGATACAAAAAGAGATTAGTGCAGATGGGCCAGCAGGAAATTATAAAACTGCCTGAGAATTTTCAGAATTGAACTGATGAGTTTGTAGATTGAAGGAGGATATGGAGGCCGGAGTAGAATAAGAAAGACGTCAAGAGCTTTACGCAGCTATTTTCAGACCATAGGATAAAGAAGAAAAATGAAAAGGAGGAACGAAATCAGCCAGAAACAAAACATACATTGGCAGCTGGAACCTCATTTACAAATAAAATTCAGGAAATCTATGAGAGGAAATCTACAAAACACAAGAGAAAAAGAAGTGGAAAGCCATGTTGGATTAATGAATCTCTCATTTAAGATTGAGGTAGCTTAACAGTGTTTTTAAGAGTAAAATGATTTTAAAACCTTTTATTTATTACCATTATAGTGGAAAGTTTAAATTTGGGGGATCTTAACAGGGGTTCTAGGTTCTCTGCATGCATTGCCCTTAGTTGGGGCATCGAAAGTGGATTCAGGTTATCCTGATGAGACCTGATAGGCTGTGGTCAGATAGTAGGGGAAGAGCCCTCACTCAGTCCCCATCAGAGTACTAGGGGAGGGGAATAGGGCCGAAGAGGGAGGTTAGCTATGGGAGGATATAAGCAAAAGGGAAACATTTGGGGTGTAATATGAATAAGTTATAAACACATGTTTTTTTTTAATTTGGGGGAATCGTTACAATTACTTGGAGTAAAACTTATTTCACAGCAGAAACAAGGGGTGAGAGATTTAATTGCCACAAGCAGACACTAATTACATTTAAACACACATGGATAAATAAAGAAGCCACCATCAAAACTCTACAGACGGTATATTTGATTTCAACTTGATGATATCTAGAAAAGTTTAAACTATGGAGGCAAGGCTCACTGTTGCCATGAATTCAGAGGTGAAAAGAAGGAGAGCTTCAACAGATGGTTCACAGGGGATTTTTAGTGGAACCTTTGTGCCTAGTACTGTGTTGTTTATGGACATCAATGGTAGACATTTGACATTATAAATTTGTCTCAATCTATGAATGTGACTTGTCAAAAAAACTCCCACTAATGTCAACTGTAAAATTTGGCTAATCATGTTTCGTATTTGCTCACTAGTTATAACAGCTCTACCTAACTAAAATGATGTTAAAAAAAAAAGGGAATAACATAAGGGTAATGTCTTAGTTGGGGTTTCTATTGCTATGACAAAACACCGTGCTCAAAAGCAAGTTGTAGAGGAAAGGGTTTATTTGGCTCACTTAACTTCCACAGCACTGTTCATCACTGAAAGACATCAGGGCAGGATTGCTGGAGTCAGGAGTTGATGCAGAGGCGCTGGAGGGGTGTTGTATACTGTATTGCTCATCCTGCTATCTTATGGACCCCAAGACTACACCAGTCCAGAAATGGTACTACCCACAATCGACTAGGCTACCCCTCATAAATCTCTCCTTAAGAAAATATCTTGGCATATCATATTGCAATAAGATTAAGCACTGCTTTGCTTGAGGCTAGACAAGACATTATAGTTAGGGGAAGGGGATCCAAAGGCAGGCAATGTGGGACGGTGATGGCTCAGGATGAAGGAGAGCGTCAATCTTCAATACCTCAAAAGAGGACCACAGGTGTTAGCTCCCTCAGCCCTCCCAACCTGGAACCATAAATTTGGGTGCCACACCATCAGCCATAGTAAGAATTTATTACCTTGACAGTTTATCAGGCTTCATACCTTGTTTGACCGTATAAGACTTTTCCCAGGACCCCACAGCCCCTGAGTGTGCAGAAGTATTTCCCAACACCTTTCTGCCTAATTATACACAGCCACACAAACCTTTCCCCAGAGCCTCTGGACCCCTCTCCCAACTCCCTCAATAAAGGAACCAATTCTCTGAAGCTGCTCCCTGGCATATTTTTGTTTGTTTGTTTGTTGTTGTTCTTGTTTTTTTATTTTGTTTTTGCCTGCACACTCACAGCACAGACCAAGAGCCTGACTGCACAGACCAGCCCCGCCTAAGCTTTCTGCTATCCAGTCTAGCTCAGTGTGCAAGGAGCCTAGATACCTCAAGGGTAAAAGCAGCAGTCACAGATGACCCCCAACTCCTGCTTTAGGAGTCCTGCATGAATACTCAGATGCACAAGGGTTATGCATGTGCAGAGTGCCTAGGTCTCTCCTATTCATGTTCAGTTCAGTCTCTGTGACCCCAAGTTAGTTGATTCTGCAGGTTTTCTCGTGGTGTCCTTGACCCTTCTAATTCCTTCAATCCCTCCTTCAATTCCACAGAATTCCTAAAGCTCCATTTAAGGTTTAGATGTGGGTCTCTGCTTCAGTTTCTACTGGTTGCTGAGTGAAGCCTCTCTAATGATGCTAGTCTCTTATCTGCAAGCATAGCAGAATATCATTAATAGTGTCAGGGTGAGGCTACTTCTCATGGCATGGGTCTCAATTTGGGTTAGTCATTGGTCGGCCTTTCCATCAATTTTGGGTCCATCTTTATCTCTATGTATATTAAAGGCAGGACAAATAGCGATCTAAGTTTTTGTGAATGGGTTGATGTCCCAACCTTTCCATTGGAAAACTTTCTTGGTTATAGGAGATAGTCTCTTCAGACTTTATATCGCCCATTCATAGAAGTCCTACCTTGGGACACCCTAATAGATTCCCGGAAGTTTCTTTTGTCCTAGGTTTATAGCTTGACCCAGAGATGCTCCCCCAATCCAGATTGTCTCTCCCAGTACTCTCTCCCTCTGTCCTTCCCCTACCTCATCGCTCCTGTTTCCATCTGCACCCCCTCCCCAGCCAGTCCCTTCTTTCCACCAACCCCTGTTGTCTAATCTGTTTCCCTTTCTTAGTGAGATTCAAGTTTCCCCCACTTGGGCTCTCCTTGTTTCTTAGCTGTGGCTCTATGGTTTGTAACACGGTTATCCAAGCGTTTATGAGGAATACCTACTTATTAGTGAATACCTACCAAGTTTGTTTTTCTGGGTCTGGGTTACCTCACTCTGGATGATCTTTTCTAGGAAGGCTGGTTGATATATACGACAGGCCTTGCCCATTATGAGGAGAAGGAGAGGGGAGTTGGTGGGGTCAGTGAAGTGAGAGGGAGAGACTGGGAGGAGGGAAGAAAGACAAAGCTATGATCAGGATGTAAAAAGAAATAAAAAACTTAATCAATAAAAAGTTCAATAAAATAAAAATTAAAAAAAGAAAAAGAAAGAAAAGAAAAAAGAAAAAGCCTTACAGCTGGATTTAATGGAAGCAACTTCTCAGTTGAGGTTTTCTCTTTACAGATAACTTTAGTTTGTGTGTCAAGCTGATACACAAGATTCTTTTTTTTATGGGTGAAGGTTCACTTCAATTATGCTTGCAATTTATTTATGAATATGATTACATTCAACACTGATTTAAAAAATAATTTAAAATTCCATTACAGACACTTTAAAAGACCTTTGTCAAACTGCATTCCCTGGGTACCTAGTAAATCATACCATTTGCCCTTAAGACATGTGTGGGTTTTTAAATTGTGCATTTGTATATGTACGATATAGTCATGTGGATGCATAGAGTGTGTTACACATATATGTGGGAACCAGGCCTGACTGGGCTGCCTGCCTGTCTTTGCTGTTGCATGTCCTGTTTTTAGCAGCTTCCATGTCTGTGCTTTATGTTGGTTAGCTAGTCGTGGTTACCGCTCTGAGAATGCACCCCTCCCTTCCTTGGGACTTTCCCTCGTGTGCGCAATCACCTCTTGAGGGATTTCACCTGCGAGGTAGCATTTTTTTCTCTTTTTCCATTTCCTGCTTTGCTGCCTATGAAAACGTCTCTTTGGATGCTGAATAAAGGCCGCCGCTGTTCTCTTAGCATGAAGGACCCGCTGTCTTATTGTGTGTTAAATCCGCAGTCCCTCGCCCTTAACTGGGTACCACGGTGGCGCAGGGGCCACACATATACACAGTAGAGGGTGTCATTGTGAAGCCAGCTCTCTCATTCCACCTTCACGTGGTTTCTGAGGATCAAATGTAGGTCTCTAGGCCTGTGCAGCAAGCACTGTCATCCCCTGGACCCTCTTGTGCTAGAGTTGTCCCCATATCCTCTTAGGAGCCTACCCTGATGTAGGTCTCCAGCTCGTCTTAGAGATGCCCCAGGCCATGGTTTCTCTGTTCTCCTGCCCCCTCTTCATTTCCTTGAGTGTACACTCTCTCTCCTATCCTGTTCTTTCTTTTGAAGCACTTCCTCTGTCTACTCCATTTCCCATTCTCAGTGAGATTTCATGCATCCTCCTTTGAGCCCTTCTGGTTACTTAGTTTCTTTCTCTCTGTGGATTGTAGTATGTTTATCCTGTATACTAAATGGGTAAAATCTGCCCATACCATCTGTGTCTTTCTGGGTTTGGGTTACCTAGCCCAAGATGAATTGTTTGCAAATTTCATGATTTTCTTGTTTTCAGTATCTGAGAAGTCTTCCATTGTATAAATGCATTCATCAGTTGAGGGACATCTGGCTTGTTTCCACTTCCTGGCTATTACAAATAAAGCTGCTATGAACATAGTGGAACAAATGTCCTTGTTGCATGGTGGAGAATCATTTGAGTATATACCTGGGAGTAGTATAGCTTAGTCTTGAGGTAGCACTATTCCCAATTTTCAAAGAAATCACCAGATTTATTTCCAAAGTGGTTGTACAAGTTTTTACCCCTCCAAGCAAGGAAGGAATGTATACTTTTCTCCACATCTGCATCAGCTTGCACTGTCACTTCAAATTTTTATCTTTACTACTCTAATGGGTTTAAGATGGAACCTCAAGAGTCGTTTTGATTTGCCTTTTCCTGATGATTACTGACTTTGAGCATTTCAAGTGCTTCTCAGCCATTTGGAATTCCTCTGTTGAGAACTCTCTGTTTACCAAAGTACTCCATTTTTTATTTTGATTATATGGTTTTTTGGTGTTTAATTTCTAGAGTTCTTTATATATTTTGGGTATTAGACCTTTGTCAGAAGTAGGGTTGGTGTATATCTTTTACCATTCTGTAGGCTGCCACTTTGTTCTGTTGACAATGTCATTTGACTTACAGAGGCTTTTCATTTACTAGTTGTTGATTTTAGAGTCTGAGCAATTGGGGTCCTGTTCAGGAAGGTGCCTCCTTTGCCAATGAGTTCAAGGCTCTTCCCCATTTTCTCTTTTATTAGAAGTAGTGTTTCTGGTTTTATGTTAAGGTCATTGATCCACTTGGATTTGAGCTTTGTATGGGGTGATAAATATGGATCCATTGGTGCGTTTGCATTTTCTACATGAAGTTAGACCAGCACCATTTGTTCAAGATGATATTATTTTTCCATTGTACCGTTTTGGCTTCTTTGTCAAAAATCAAGTGTCCATAGGAGTTCTGGATCTTCAATTCAATTGCACAGATCCACAACTATGCTTCTATGTCAATACCATATAGCTTTTATTACTGTTGCTCTCTAGTACATCTTGAAATCAGAGATGGAGATACCTCCAGAGTTTTTTATTGTATGGGATTGTTTTAGATAGTCTGGGTTTTTGTTTTTCCATATGAAGGTAAAAATTATTCTTTCAAGTTCTGTAATGAATTGTGAAGGAATTTTATTGAGAATTCCATTGAATCTGTAAATTGCTTTTGATAAGGTGGCTGTTTTTACTATGTTAATCTTACTTATCCATGAGCATGAGAAATCTTTCCATCTTCTGATATCTTCTTTAGTATCCTCCTTCAGAGACTTGATGTTCTTGTCATGCATGTCTTTCACTTGCTTGTTTAGAGTTACAACAATATAATTTATGTTATCCTGGATATTGTGAAGGATATTGTTTCCCTAATTTCTTTCTCAGATCAATTGTCATTTACCCACAGAAGGGCTACTAATTTTTGTTGTTGTTGTTCCTCTTGTTAATGTTTGTATCTATTTTTTTCTTTCTTTTTAAAAAAAATTTATTAATTTATTCTTGTTATATCTCAATGGTTATCCCATCCCTTGTATCCTCCCATTCTTCCTTCCCTCCCATTTTCCCCTTACTCCCCTCCCCTATGACTGTGACTGAGGGGGACCTCCTCCCCCTGCATATGCTCATAGGGTATCAAGTCTCTTCTTGGTAACCTGCTATCCTTCCTCTGAGTGCCACCAGGCCTCCCCCTCCAGGGGACATGGTCAAATATGAGGCACCAGAGAATGTGTGAGAGTCATACCTCACTCTCCAGTCAACTGTGGAGAATGTTCTGCCTATTGGCTAAATCTGGAATACTACTCAGCTATTAAAAACAAGGAATTCCTGAAATTTATGAACAAATGGATTGAGCTAGAAATGATCATAATGAGTGAGTTAACCCAGAAGCAGAAAGACTCAAATGGTATATACTCACTTATATCTGCATACTAGCCCAAGGGGCATGTCCCACGAAAGCCTTCACTTACCAGAAAACTGGGACAGAGGGGAGGACATCCTATTGGGACTCCAGATGAGAAAAGCATGGAAGAAAAGCAAAGTAGAAGAATCCAGAGGGTCCTAGAAACCTACAAGTAGAACATTATGATAGGCAGATTTGGGCCCAGGGGTCCTGCTCAAACTAAGGCACCAACCAAGGACAATGTTTATATCTAAACACTTTGCTGAAGGTGTTTATCAGCTGCATGTGCACTCTGATAGAAAATTGGGGCTATTTATGTATACAATAATTGTCTTCAAATAGCAATATTTGACTTTTTCCTGTCCAATTTGTATCTCCATTTATCTCCTTATTTGTCTTACTGCTCCATCCAGGACTTCAAATACTATTTTGATGGGATACATAGAGAGTGGACAGCCTTGGCTTGTCCAGAATTTCAGTGAGAGTCTATAAGTCTCTCTCCATTTAACTAAATGTGGGCTATTGGCTTGCAATATATTGCCTTTATTATATTTAGGTATGCACTGTGTAACCCTCATCTCTCCAATACTTTTAACATGAAATGCTGTTAGATTTTATCAAAAGCTTTTTTATCAGCTAATGAGATGATGATGATGTATTTTTTCTTTCAGTTTGTTTATATGATGGATTACTTCAATGGATTTTTGTATGTTGAACTACATCTGCATTCTTGGGATGAAGCCTACTTGATCATGATGGATAACATTTTTTGATATGTTCCTGTATTCGGTTTGCAAGTATTTTATTGAGTATTTTTGTGTCAATGTTCATAAGGAAAATTGGCCTGATATCTCTGTCTTTGTTGGATCTTTGTATGGCTTAGGTATCAGGGTTATTGACCCCACAGAAGGAATTTGGCCATGTTCCTTATGTTTCTAGTTTGTGGCATAATTTGAGAATTATTGTTTTTAGCTCTTGTTTTTAGCTCTTTTTTCAAAGTCTGGTAAAACTGTTCACTAAACTGTCTGGTCCTGGGCTTTTTGGGGGGGGGGGCGTCTTAGATCTATTTATATTGTTTCCCTGATCTTGATTTGATGTTGTTATGTGGCATCTATCAAGAGAATAATCCACTTCCTTTAGATTTTTCTATTTTGTGGCATATAGGCTTTTTAAGTACTACTTAATGATCCTTTGGGTTTCTTCAGTATCTGTTATTATGTTCCCATTTGATTTCTGATTTTTAAAAATTTGATTTCTCTTTCTTTGCCTTTTAGTTAAATTGATCAAGACTTTGTCTATTTTGTTGATTTTGTCAAAGAACAAGCTCCTAGTTTTATTGATTTTTTTGTGTTGCCCTCAGATTTTAGCTCTGAGTATAATTATTTCCTTCTCTCTTGGGAGTGTTTGCTTCTTTTAGTTCTAGAGATTTTGGGTGTGCTTTTAAATTGCTAGTATAAGATCTATCAATTTTTTTTATGAAGGCACTTCTTACTATGAACTTTCTTCTTATCATTGCTTTCATTGTGTCCCATAACTTTGGATATGTTGTACCTTCATTTTAATTGAATTCTAGAAAGTCTTTCATTTCTTTTTATATTTCCTCCCTGACCAAGTGGTCAATGGGTGAAAAGTTGTTCAGTTTCCATGAGTTTGTAGGCATTTCGTTGTTTTTATTGTTGTTAAAGTCTAGATTTAATCAATGGTGCTTTGATAGAATACAAGGTGTTATTTCAATTTTCTTGTATCCCTTGAGACTTGCTTTGTGGCTGAGCATGTAATCAATTTTGGAGAAGGTTCTGTGAGGTGCTGAGAAGAAGTTGTATATTTTTGAGTTTAAATGGAATGGCCTGTACATATCGGTTAGGTCCAATTGACTCATAAGGTTGGTAGTTTTCTGATTTCTCTGTGTACTTTCTGTCTTGATGATCTGTCCATTGGTGAGAGAGGTGTATTGAAGTTTCCTACTATTAATGTGTGAGATTCAATTAATGTATGATTTAAGCTTTAGTAATGTTTCTTTTATGAGTGTGGGTGCCCTTATATTTGATGCACGTATGTTCAGAATTGAGACATCATCTTATTGTATTTTTCCTTTGATGAGTAAGAAGTGCACGTCCCCATCTCTTTTGATTAATTTTAATTGAAAGTCTATTTTATTAGATATTAAAATAGCTATTCCATCTTGCATGCTTGCATTTATGTTTATATTTTATTTATATTTAAATTAATATAAACTATATATTACCTATAAACAGTATATATAGTAAATCAATTATATAAATTACATATATAATACATATTTTATATGTTACAAAGAATTTATTATTTTTGTATAATAGTTTGTTTTCTATCACTGTGGACAAAAGCAAATTGAAGAGAAAAAGATTTATTTTTCTTCGTACTTCCATGTCACTTTTAGTCACTGAGACTTGGAAGTCAGGGCAGGAACTTGGAGTCAGGATAGTAAAGGCCATGGCAGAATGTTGCTTACTACACTGCTTTTTTGCTTACATCCAACCAACTAGCTTATATATTGAATGACTTTCTGTCCATATGTGGTACTGGCCACAGTTGCCTGGTCTTTTCAAGTGCAATCGTTAATCAAGAGACTGATTTCAGAGACTTTCATATAGGCCAATTTAATGGAAGCATATTTTTAATTCATTTTTTTATTCCTTGAATACTCTAGCGTCTGTAAACCTGACAAAAATAATTAAAGGATGATATATAATGTGATAATAAGCTATTTAACATATGTAATATGTGTGTAACTAAATGAAATGCCACTTGGAAGATTTCTACTCTAAATATACCACAATTCATGAAGATTGCATTTGGAGCATAAGTAGGGTAATTTGGTCTCCATTTCATCTTTTCCTTTTGAATAATCATGGTTTCCACTATAATAAATGATACTGGTACCTTACTAAAATAGCCATTGGTTTAGAAGTTCATGTGGAAATGCAGTGTGTCCTTTAGAATTTTATTAGAAAGCTCCCTGAGGATGCTTTTGTCATCCTGGGCTGTAAGAGAAGCAAAGGTATTCCACTCAGCAGGTGGCTCAGACTGGTTATAAAATGCTGTGTGGGGATTCTAGAGAGAAGAGACAAAACTTCCTTTGCTTGATGTACTTGCTCATATAGAAATGTTCATTTTCTACTTGAGATCAAGGATGTATCCTGTACTGACTTTCTCATTATTCCCTTCAAGTTTCTGTTTATAAAAGTTGGGAAAAACATAAATAATATTTTATTATTTATCCATGTTCAGAGAAGATGCTGATCGGGAGCCAAATCTTCACATAGAACCTATAGAGGAAAATTTGGAACGATTAAGTGAAAAAAAAAATCTTCATGTAACTGTAGGGTGTTTCTGTTGGTAAAAATTGTCAGGAAACTTACTTTCCAATTTCCCTTCTTTGATTTATGTGAGAGTGATTGATGGATCTTCTTTCTCTTATGATGATTGGATGAAATCACCTCAAGTGGAAAGCCTCTCCAGTTTTCAATTCTGTTGTGCTCTACAGGCCTTCTAGGTGGTGTAACTTAAGGTCAATTCTTTAGAAGCTTCAGTAACTTTTATACATTAAATTTCTCTATCGTGAAATATTTACTTACCGTAGTGTCTCTTATCTAAGATATACCCATATACTTTAATTTTTGTATAGATGATTTCAAGGATTCTATTAGAGACTTAAGGTGCTTTATAGACAGTGATGATTTTCCTATGCATTGCCTATGAATATTGAATACATTCAGCAAATAAAGTTGAGAAAATCTTCCTGTATTTTCTTTCATATATTAATACAAACAACAAGAGTACATGCAGTAATGGATTATATTTATAACATGTTTTTTAAAGAAGTTGTTTCTCTTCTTGTTTTGAAATACTATGACATAAGAGAAATATTATTTCATACATGAATAACTGTGGGAAAGACTAAGTTTTGTCACAGGTGGAAGCAGTCTTGGCTGGCTTTACCCTTGAGTACCCCATGGATACCTTGTGACAGACTGAGTGGAGCCATCCTGGGCCAGGAATTCAGGAAGCAGACCTGGGGACTCCACCTGGACTATTGTTTTTCTAATTGACCCTCAGTGGGAGAAGGAGACTGCCCTTCCCACATGACTCAGGCAGGTGGGGAGGAGAGAACAACAGGTTGAGACCTGGTTTGAGGGCATGTGGATCAGCGAACAGGCTGGACCAGCATGCAGGCCAGAGACACCTAAGGACCCGTCCCGTGGACCAGATACCGGAAGGTTCACTCTTTTTTCCCTCTAACCTTTTTTTCCTTCTTGTTGGGTTGTATAATAAAGTTTAATTGTTAAAAAAAACAGAGCATACAAATAACATTGATATACATATGTGCCTATTTGTATAAAGTTTAGATAATACATCCATTCACATTTGTTTTATGAATCATACAATTATAAATTTCAATACTATGACTTCAGTTGATTATAGAATTTATTAAAATAAATCCTTTGGTTTCTGTCAATTTGAAAAGCTTTTCACATTTGATAAAATATCTTGATATAGGTAGTGCAAGTAATTGTAGGTAAATATAAATAATCTCGATGTAAATTACTAACTAACCAGTCGTGTTCTTCAAATTATACTGAAAAGATATAGTGGAACAATTGAATTTATTCTGTGATGTATGTGTGTATGCGCGTGTGCGCATGTGTGTGTGCGTGTGTGTGTGTGTGTCTGAGATTAGTTCAACATTCAGAGCAGAGGCCCCTTAACTGTACTTAAGCAAAAACTGCTTTGGGTATTTTTCATATATTTGTTTCAGTCAAGCTAATTAAAGTAAAAGAATACTCTAAAGCTCAAGTTATAATATTTTCCACAGTAATAGGTACCCATTCCCTCCTTAAGGATATATGAATGAAGATCAAGATGAACATGAGAAGAGTAATAGCTTCTGAAGACAAAATTGGTAGAAGAATTTGCATTTGTAATGAATATGTCAGAAACAACATTCAACGCTTTCAAAAACACTTTACAAAAGTCAGTTTATGTAAAATGTGGGAATATTATTTTTCAGCCTTTTAAAACCATAAACGGAAGCATTATCTTTAATATAGCCAATGTTATAATTTTCTGGGCTCTTGTCTTTGTAAAAAAATGAAACCTTGAAATTTATGATGAATAGCTCTGATATCCCATTTTTAAAGGTTATTTTTCTCTACTTTAGGAGAGATGATAGAAAGTTTCACAGTGTGAATATGTATCTTGACAGTTGGTTGTGTTATAATTTATATACTATACAATTTATTTTTATGATGTACAACTTAGTATTTTTTTTTAACTTAAAAGGTTGTATATCAGCCACCAGGATTCCATTTCATAATATTTCATCATCTGCCTTCAAAATCTTACTGACTAGCATCACACCATTTCTCCCTAGTACAGCCCAGGACAATCATTAATCTATATTCTGTCCCTTCAGGTTTGAATGTGCTAGCCATTTTATAGGAATGAGATCATACACTGTATTCAGTCCCATATGAATTATTTCAGCACAATGTTTTTAAAAGTCACTCATGCTGTAGTTTGAATCAATACCTCATTTCTTTTTATGGCTTCATAAGACTTCCTTGGGATGGATACAAGGAACCTTGTTCATGCTTATTTCAAACCTTTCTCATTTTTAGGTCTTTATCCTTTCTATTTTATTTCAAGACCTTTCCCAATATTTCACATTGTGTTTGATTTAACCAGAAACATACTGAATGAAAGTCATCTCTGATTAATACTTAGTTATTTCAACTTTCTACACTGTCAAATATTGAAGTGTAAAATGTCTTTGAATTATAGGGAAAGTTCTTTTTACAGAATTATTTTGGATATGTGATTATTTTTCTTTCCTGAAATGTTTCAACATATTTTAAGTCTTCTCTCCCTTTCCCTAATTTACTTTCAATTGATTGTATTTAGCTGAGTTAACATCAATTTAAAAGATGGCTGCTGTGTAGTTCAGCATTTTTTATCTGCTCACGTCACTTCAAACATGGCTTTTTAACATGAATGGGTAATGGTTTTTGTCAAATCCTTTTTCAACATCTAAGGAGATGATCCTTTGTGTTCTTATTTCCATTCAGGGTGTTCATATGATAGATTACGTTGGTGGATTTCAGTATACTTATCAACACCTGAATGCTTACTTGGTTGTTCAGGATGTATTTTTGATATGTTCTTGGATTCAGTTTGTGAGTATTTTATTGAGTATTTTTGCACCGCTGTTCATTGGTTTAAAATTCACATTCTTTGTCGGGATTCTGTTCAGATATCAAAATGACTGTGGCCTGCTGGAAGCTGGTCTGATGTATTTTGAGTTTAATTCTGCTTGCTGTCTCTGTGACCCACCTGTGCCTTGCCTAAGAGCCTAAGCTGTTTGACGAATAAAAGGCTATCACACCTGGCCAGGGCAAATGGACTTGAATTAAAGACCCAAAAATGAATCCACGCACATATGGGCACTTGATTTTTGACAAAGAAGCCAAATCTACTCAGTGGATAAAGGATAGCATCTTGAACAAATGGTGCTGGTCTAACTAGATGTCTACATGTAAAAAACTGCAATTAGACCCATATTTGTCACCAGGCACAAAACTCAAGTCCTACTGGATCAAAGACTTCAACATAAAACCAGAGACACTAAACTAGTTAGAAGAAAAAGTGGGGAGAGCCTGAAACACATTGGCACAGGAGACAACTTCCTGAACAGAACACCAAAAGCCCAGGCCTTAAGGTAAACAATTAATAAATGGGACCTCATGAGGCTGAGAAGCTTCTGTAAGGCAGGAGACACTGTCATGAGAACAAAGCGACAGCTTACAGACTGGGAAAAGATCTTTACCAACTCTACGTCTGACAAAGGTCTAATATCCAAAATATATAAAGAACTCAAGAAATTAAACACCACCAAACCAAATAACCCAATTGAGAAATGGGGCTTGGAACCAAACAGAGAATTCTCAACAGAGGAGTATCAAATGGCTGAGAAACGCTTAAAGAAATGCTCAACCTCCTTAGTCATCAGGGAAATGCAAATCAAAACAACTCTGAGATTCCATCTTACACCCATCAGAATGGCTAAGATCAAAAACTCAAGCGATACCACACACTGGCAAGGATGTGGAGAGAAAGGAACACTCCTTCATTGCTGGTGGGAATGGAAACTAGTACAGCCACTTTGGAAATCTATCTGGTGTTATCTCAGAAAAATGGGAATAGGGCTTCTTCAAGATGCAGCTATTCCACTCCTTGAAATATACTCAGAAGATGCCCCAGCACACAACAAGAAACTTTGCTCAACCATGTTCATAGCAGCCTTATTCATAATAGCCAGAACATGGAAACAGCCTAAGTGTCCCTCAGTAGAAGAACGGACTAAGAAACTGGTACATTTACACTATGGAATACTACTCAGCTATTAAAAAAATTCCCGAAATTTGTAGACAAATGGATTGAACTAGAAATGACCATAATGAGTGAGTTAACCCAGAAGCAGAGTCAAATGCTCACTTACATCTAGACATTAGCCCAAGGGACATGTCCCCTGAAAGTCTTCACTTACCAGGAAAGTGGGACAGAGGGGAAGACTTCCTATTGGGACTCTAGGTGATAGAAGCAAGGGAAAATGGGGAAACAGAAGGATCCAGAGGGTCCTAGAAACCTACAAGAAAAACATTATGATGGTTGGATGGGCCCAGGGGTCCTGCTCAAATTATGGCACCAAGCAAGGACAATACGTGCCGTAAACTTTGAACCCCTACTGAGATCTAGCCAATGGACAGGACATTCTCTACAGTTGAGTGGAGAGTGGGGACTGACTCTGCTACAAACTCTGGTGCCCCGTATTTGACCACATCCCCTGGATGGGGAGGCCTGGTGTCACTGAGAGGAAGGATAGCAGGCTACCAACAAGGGTCTTGATACCCTATGAGCATATACAGGGGGAAGAGGTCCCCCTCAGTCATAGTCATAGGGGAGGGAGTAAGGGGAAAATGGGAGGGAGGGAGGAATGGGAAGATACAAGGGATGGGATAACAATTGAGATGTAATATGAATATATTAATAAAATATATTATAAAAAATACTAGATCTGGATGCTCTCATCATAAAGTAATGATACATATGTGAGGTGATGAGTGCATTAACGATCTTGATTTAAATCATTACATGATCTATACACATATCACAGTGCCATAATAAATCCCCTAAGTATGTATAATTATTATGTGACAAATAAAATGATATTTTAACCAAAAAGGAGACCCATCTATACCACTCCTAGGCATATACATGATACATGCTCCTCCATACAGCGAAGACATTTGCTCAACTATGTTCATAGCAGCTTTATTCATAATAGCCAGAAACTGGAAACAACCTAGACATCACTTGACTAAAGAATGGATAAAGAATCTGTGGTACATTTACACAGTGGAATACTACTCAGCTATTAAAAGAGATTTTGAAATTTGCAGGCAAAAGGATGGAACTAGAAATGATCATCCTGAGTGAGATAAGCCAGACTCGGAAAGATACACATGGTATATTCTCACTTATAAGCAACTATTACTCACATAGTACAGGATAGCCACACTACAGTACACAGACCTCAGAAGGTAAATACGAAAGAAGACCCTAGGGTGAATGCTTGGTTCTCATTCAGAAGGGCAAATAGAATAAAGGCTGGAAGCATTTGATGAGAAGGAACAGGGAAGAGGCCGTCTGAAAGATTCTACCCGGCAAGGGATTGAAGCAGATGCTGAGATTCACAACCAAACTTTGGTGTGGAGGGCAGGGCATTTTATGAAAGAGATTGGGGATAGAAGGACCTGAAGGGGACTGAAGTTCCACAAGGAGACTCATGGAGCCATCAAATCTGGGAGGAGGAGGGGGTGCTGCAGAGACCAATGTACCTACAAAGGACCATGCAGGGTGAGGACCTAGACCCTCTGCTGAGATGTAGTAGATAGGCAACGCAGTGACCTTTTAGGTCCCATAATATGGGGAATATGGGCTACTTCTGACCTGGACTCTGGACTCTGGACTCTGTTGCCCATTCATGAATCACTTCCCCCTTGTGGGGCGGCCTTGCCAGGCCACAGAGGAAGAGGATACAGGTAGTGCAGATGAGACTTGATAGGCTAAAGTCAGATGTTAGGGGAGGAGGGCTCCTGCTTTCTGGGGAGTGGTGGAGTGGGGAGGGGACTGTGGGAGGGCGAGCAGGACCATAAGGTGATGAGAGGGCTACAGTGGAGATGTAAACCTAACTAATTAAAATAAAATAAAATAAAGTAAAAATAAATCATTAGAAATTCTTTTTCAAAAATTGCATCATATTTCTAGAAAGGATTTTATAATTCTAGGTTATTTGCTGTTTTGGCTCAGGATATTATAATATAATTACCCAAAATAAGGCAATTATCAAGCAAAATATTTCTTTCCTGACTCTTTCCTAGTGCTCAAAATGGAGCATTGAGGATGTGTTGAATCCTCCAGAGGAAAATTACAATTCAACTTTTGTCTTCCAGTAGCAGCTGTGGTTAACTGTGAAGGAAATATAGGAGCTACATTTTTTCTTTTTAAAATATTTTTATTATATTTATTTTTTTTATTTAATTTTTTTATTAATTTATTCTTGTTACATCTCAATGGTTATCCCATCCCTTGCATCCTCCCATTCTTCCCTCCCTCCCATTTTCCCCTTATTCCCCTCCCCTATGACTACGTATCATCTCTGTAAAGGGAGTCAAGAGAGGCCTGAACTGTCTTTTTGGTGCTGGTCCAAGCAACATGGTATTGGCCACCATTTAGAAAGGCAAACCAGAACTAAGAAAAAAGCAGTCATAACTGGACAACAAAAGTTATATTAAAGAAAATAATTATTTCTCTATTTTGAAGTAAAGGTGAGACAAACATTTTGCTATTACAAATAAAGCTGCAAAGAAATATGCAAACTTGGGGCCCATAATTCTACCCATTTCAGATAGCTTTATCTCATTCCCCTGTGTATTTGTAACATATATTTATTAAAATGTCTGTTTCCAAAAATGCAAATGCATTATTCTTACATTTCAAGAGGCTTATAGTCCCATGTAAAGATGCCCAGGATAGTTAATTTATTGGTGAGGTCTGTGTCTCTGTTTATTAATCTATTGCCTCATCTATCTGGCTCAGAAGATATGGGGAAAGGTAGAGTGATGATGTGTAGAAGAATGATGAGAAGGAAAAAAGTAGAAGAGGATGGAAAGGGGAAGAGATAGAGGAAGAGGGGAGACAAAAATCACACAATTTTAAGAGTATTGGTTATATGAAAGATTCACTCTAATGAAATACATACATCATAGGGCCTATTCAGATACCAATATATAAAGCACTTGATTATAACACCTATGCTCTTTGGGGAAATAGAAATTTATATTCAGCATCTACTGAGGACTTGAAATTCTATATTGTTAGAAACTCCTCATTTCTTGACTTAGGAGATGGCTTAGTAGTTAAGGGCACTATCTACTTTTCCAGAGGACCCATGTTTGTTTTTCAGCACACTTGGGGCTGTTAATAACCATTTGTAATTCCAGTTCCATGTGATCCATTGCAGTCTTCTGACCTCCATGGACATTGCTTGCAAGTAGTAGGCAAAACTTTCATACATATGAATATGTATATATTACTTCTGATTTAAAATTTCTAATTATGTACACCTTCCATGGAATGCTACTAGCTCAGCTATTATTTTGCTCCCTAGGCCACACACTTATGTGTTTTGACGGTTACGGTCTCTCCTGTGAAAACTGTCCTTCATATTCTGAGACACTAAGCCACGACATTTCACTCCTTGCTCTTCTTAACCTTGAAGTACATAGCCAATAGAGCTGGTGTGAAGATTCACAGCCCAGGCAGGATTATAATCTTCTGTGGCTAAATATGTTTTTATTTGGCATCATTTATGTCATTATTTTATGGAATCTACTTGAGTTGAAATCCAAAGCCCATTCTATATCTTGTTTTTATTTTTAATGCTTTGGTGGTAGATTACTAGTTTTGTATTTTTTCTAGATGTTTGATTTTATTTACAGGTTCTCCAAAGTATGCATAGAGATAATTCTAGTAATTTTGGTGACAATTTTTATGGCTTTAATGGTACCACATCAAAGATGAAGGAGTATTTTGTGTTTTAAGATTATTCTACTCAATGGATAAAGAAATATAAGTGAATTCTAAGGTCAGGAAATAAAAATATGACCCATGTAAAATTTGAGATGTATTCATGTAGCATCAAGTACCGCTGTCTTCACTGAAATTTAGTAGGTAACTTTTTAAAATTGGATAGAAGAAAAAGCCCGATTTATATCCTATTGATGTGGGGCTACTTATTTTTATTAGTCAAGAGTGCAGATGAGAATGTATCTCATAATTGTAGGGGCAGGGATTGAAGGAAATGGGCTTTCCCTTCCCCCCGGAGAGTAAAACATAATTTTGGAACAATACTCAGAATTTGAATGAAACAACAAGGGGGAAATATTTCTAGACAACGTGATAGACTCATCTAGAACTTGGAGAAAAGCCATGCCGCTCTCATTTGGGAAACACTCCATAAAATGTCTTAACTTTTATTAAGGGCAGGAAGCAGCACCATTTTCATTTTTTGTAAAAATTTCTTACTGCAATCATTTTATTATGCGAATGCTACGTTATTCTCTTCAGTTAAGCAGTATCTAATTTGGTCACTTCATTTTCTTTCCTCTACTTTTAAAATCTTAATAATTTAAAAATTACTTTTTTAGTTTTTTTCCTTCTGTGGTAGAACTTTTATAAACAACATTAGTGTATTGGGAGAGTAAAGTTTAGAGATTCCTGTATTTTTCTGCATAGATAGTGTGTGACAAACTCTCAACTACCAGAAATTATATTTATGCAAAGGATACCACCGTGACATGAGCTCATATAGAAAACCTGAGATGGGAAAATTGCATATGATGGAAAAGCAAAAGAATAGGAAATACATGCATTATTTATTTATTTATTTTTATTAAAAAATTTTCATTTTTTACATATAAATTTATATTATTACATATATATACAATAAACTATCTACAGCAAGAAGAGCCATGACACAATCAGGAATTATATAAATGTTACTTTCTTAGTGCTGTGGCTATTTGTATTTGACAACATTGAAGAAAACATCTTTTCTATCTTGGTGTGTCAACAATTGTGAATGTAAATCAATTTCCATCACATCTTCTCATTATCAACTTAAACATTTATCTAGACCTAAAAACATCTTAACCATAAACAACTAAGCTTCATTATAAAACTAAGATACCTGGTCTCCAACCCCATCACGGATTTGAGAAGGAATAAACTTGATTACCTGAGTATGCCGGGAAGATGACAGAGACAGTTTGCTACCTGAATATTCACTCAAAACCTTCTTTAAAATTAAAGCATCTGCTTTAGTCTTCTGGCTCTATATATTTGACAGACATATTTGTGAGGCAGGAACTATTGAAGACTTGCTTACCCTGCTTTGGCAGGGTTTGGCCATTGACTCTGCAGGCATCCAAGCTTGCCCTTTTTTAGGCAGAATTCTGCCTGTGGTAGAAACAAGGACATATTTTCGCAGTGGCTATTTGCCACATTTGAAGCCATCTCCATGAGGAGGTTCTTTGATGCTCATCATCGTTTTGCGGGTAGGATGGGTGTTTCAGGGGTTAATCTGTCTCATTGTCAGTGAATCTTTAAAATAATAAAAGCACTTTTAAATGCCTTATTCTACATATCTCTGAGGTGTTTGAAGACCTTATCTATTTTACCTTATCTTTCTATAGATTCATATCAATCTGTTGTACCAAAGATGTATATCCCTGTGATAAAAGTAAACTAGTAATTGCTATGACAATCAATTGATATTAACTTACAATTGACTTGTGTAACTTATTTATCCTAAAGAACCAGCAATAGCACTTTTAAAGTATTAGAAGTAAACCTGGTACTACAATTGAGTTATATGGGCATAATAATATCCTGTATTATGTGGCTAATATCTGCTTATGAGTAAGTATACACTATGAGTGACTTTCTGGATCTGGGTTACCTCACTCAAACATACAGTATTTAAAACATACAAATTTTAGGAATGTTCATGTACCTGATGACAAAAGTACGATGGGAAAAAAGAGGAGACATAAACTATAAAAAGAAAGACTTACATCCGAAATATAATCTGATTATAGACATTGATCTACTCTAAAGAATATTGGGATGAAACATTTAATTTGGGAAAAATGGATGTTGTTAAGTATTGAGAAGATACTGTATATTCTGAAAGTGTATTGTCACAAAGATTGAACAATCATCTTGACTTTGGAAAGACTGGACCAAAGAGAAGCACACTTTTCAGTGTTGTGGGAAAGTAAAGTAAGCACCCAAATTTAGTATGACTGTCGGTGAACAGTATAATCTCACAGACTGTGTACCCTGTGTAGGCAAAAACACATGTTCTGTTAGTACTGGAAGAACAGCAGAAAGATGCCTTCAAAAGTCCTTGGTGATATACTAGTCCCAACTTCAGCCATCTTCCCAAGCAATAACTTATCCATGTTCAATACAGGTATATCATCTTTCCTCTACTCTCTTTCATGCTTCCTAAGGACCTTTGAAGAACATTGGCTTTAGTAGAAATCTAAAAGGGCCTTCAGGCAACTCACCAAACTCAATGGCATTCCTGGATCAATGCTACATGTTCTAATGGTGTCAACTCTATGTCTGCATAGCTTATAATGGCAGCCACCCATCTTTGTGCCCAGGCTTTTAGTCTAGATTTCTTTTTTCATTTAGTCTAAAGTAGTCCTCAGTGACATGGTTGTTTTTCTCTTACCTCTTTAATCTCCAAGATGTCCTTTTTATATATTCCATACTTTAAATTTTATTTTGTCCTTCTTTGACTATGCTGTGGTATTATCCTCTCAGTGACAGTACTCATCAGCTTCTAATGGACTGACACAATAAAAACAGTGTGATTCCTGAGTGCACTGTCTTTCCTAGTTTACCATGATTACCAGAAATGAAAGTGGCTGGAGAGGGGTTAGGGCTTGTGGTGATTTACATTTAATTTCCAGTCTCAGCTTCTTAAAGGCAGTGGTAATATCTGCATGTGAATAGCGATATTTAATCAGTCCAGGCTGTCAGGTTGATAGTAGTGCTTATCAAGAAATTAGAGAAAAATGTGCTTCTTCAGTCCTTCCTCCTGCCATTCAGGGAGCAACAAATCAGTTATGGAAAGTCAAACACTATGATTAAAAACCTCATCATCCCTAGGGAGTCTTTCATGTACATATATTTAATATTCAACTTGGGTGTACTACTGTGCCGACAGCTTTTGCTCTCTTAGTGCCTTTCATTGTAATATTCTTACAAAGAGAAGGCTTTTGTTTTTTTCTTCTAATACTACACTGCAGATTATTAGTATTCAAAAATCTATGTGACACAGTCATGTTAGACAATGATATTGGTAATTTTTCAAGCAGCCATATTTCACTAGTTACACAGTAAAATAACACCCAAATGCATTTTTTAATGTTGATATTTCACTGTGATACTAAGAACTTACTTCTTTTGGAGATGCTTTATTTGAATTAAAGGTTTAGTTATGGACAATTAAGTTTATTATGTGTCATGGTAACATAGACTGCCCTGGTTAAAGTCAGTGTGTAACAAATAGAATGATACGAACATAGGAAAGTGACTTGTGAGAAATATGAGGCAGAGGCACATGGGAAAGGATGGAACATGAGAGTCACTGGAATGTACTAGGAACATGTGTGAAATTGTCAAGAAATAATTAGTTAATAACTCAATTTAAATTATCTTAATGGCCTATGACTTTTATTATAGGCTCTGCTGGTTCATACTGTTTAGATAATCTGAGTAGCAGAAAATAACATTTTCTGACTTTATCATTCAGACTTCCATCTTAACTTGGCTTAATTTCCAGGGAATCTGGTGAAACTGTGCAGTAGCCTCAGAGTGTTCCTGGCAACTTCCCAACATGAACTGTCACTTGGATCTGGTCTCAATGAATCCATTTGTATTTGAGTAGTTAGGTGAAGAGTCCTTTGAAGGCTACTATCCTAGTTTGTTTCTATTACTGTGATAAAACATTGACTAAAAGCCAATTGGAGAGGGGCTTTATTTTAGTTAACAGTTTACAATCTGTATTTGAAGAAAGCCACGGCAGAAATAAAGTAGATGTTGTGGAGGAACCCTGACTTGCCTTCCCTGGCTTACTCAGAGGACTCTCTTACATATTCTGGTCCTACACACCCAAGGACAGTACTATCCACAATGACCTGGGGCCTCCTACATCAGACGAATTCAATGGAGGAAGTTCTTCAATTGTTATTCTCTCTTTTCAGATACGTAAAGGTTCATGCTTTACATCAAAGCTATTGTCAGATATCTATAAAATTTAATAAATATGGAATCCTTAAATCATGGTTTGTTTAAGTAACTTCCTATGGTGGACAAACTTTTAATCTCTTTAATCATGCTAGTTTTGTATGCTATTTCAATAATTTCTAATGTAATCATTAAAAAGATAAATATTTAAGCACATGTGTACAGATGCAATAAACTATAGTCAGCGAGAGGAAGAAGAAGGATAAAGAAGAGTAAGAGCAATCAAAAAAGCTATAGAGAAACACATAACAGGTTTATTTAAAAATACAAGCATATATTAAATGAAATTATAACTACTGGGGTGATAATACTCCTCATTGTGGCCCTAGACTAAAAAAATAAACCAAGTGCTTGTCATGGGATATATGTTTTTGAATTGTTCATTGGGGTAATTCAAAGACTCCTTTCATTTATATATATTCTATTTCCATTACCCCTGGATGCCTTCTCAAACCTGAAGGCAGGGGGAAATGAGGTGAAACTGACCTGGAAGTCATCTCCTAGAGGACTCACTCTCAAAGATGCTATGTTAGCTGCACATCATACTAATTGTAAATTTAGATACTAGATAAATCAGTTAAAAGTAAACACACTTGAAAAGAAATTTCTTTTATAAATATATATACATTGTCACTAATCAAATGAAAATATGTGCAATGTTTTCAATAGTTGTTAAAGTCGTAAAAGAAAGCCAAATTTTAAGATGGCTATAATCAGAAGGTAGTAAAAAAATGCCAAGGACACGGAAAATTGGAGCCTTTGTGTGGGTGCTGATGCTGTAAAATGATTCGGTTGCTTTGGGGAAATGCTGAAAAGTAGTTTGAGGCTAAATATCACTCTGTCACTCAATCTAGCAACTCTGTTCCTAGGCATTTAACAAAGAAAAGCAAAACTAAACAAAGGAAAATGTTTCCTGTGAGGGTGCACATGTCTGGGGGTAAATGTGCACTTGATTGTAGAGGCTTGGCTTTGATAATAGGTGTCTTCCTCAATAACCCTCCTTGTTGTAAATTGAGACAACGTTGCTAGTTGAATGCAGGGCTCACTGTTTAGGCTAGTCTGCTTAATCAGCTTATTCTGGGGATTGCCTGTCTTTATTGCAGGCCAGCTGCCATTCCTGCTTGGCATTTACTGAGTAAATTCCTCACACTTATGTAGCAAGAGATCTATCCACTAAGCCCTCTCCTTAGCCCCACAAGCTTTATTATTAACATCCATAATTTCTGATAATCTAAAATAATTTTCTATCTGACAATAAATATATGCACTCGTTTTTTTTTTTTTTTTCATGTTTTAATTTAAAGTTCCAGAAAAGAAAAAAAAAAAATGAAAAAGAAAGCAAAGCAGTTTTTAACCTAGGGACATAGGGCTGGTGACTCATTTGAAATGGATATAAAGAACTTTTTGAGCAACGGAAATATCTTACAGTTATATTTAAGTGGATTGTATAATCTACTAATTTATGCAGACAATTTCTTTTGCATTGTGTTGGGAGACATGTGCTTGTGATACTTAATGTCTTGAAACTTTTATCAAATCCTTCTAGTTGGCAAACCTGTATCATGTGAAACCTACCACAGCTGAACAGTTTCTTTTATAAACACTGGCATTGTTAATTATCAGTTCTTTCAAAAGAAACAAAATATTCTGGATTTCTATTTGGGGATGAAAACTGACTATTTCCCCTATCATCACCTTCAGGGAGTTTTCTTTAAATAAAAACCAGATGTGTCAGGCATATATAAATGCTGCTTTCATTTCCTCAGATGATGGGACGAGATGAAAGTCATTCCCAAGACTTTCCAGCTCTTTATGAAGTCTCGCTGGCTGGCTCAGCTCCGTGTTGGGGCCTACACTCCTCTCCAAGCTGACTGTTTCAAACTGGCTTCCATTGACTTACGAATAAGTTGCTCTGCCTGGTCCCAAACAAATTATGGCAATATGTTTTAATCTTGTGGATTCTTGCCTTTCTCTGCTTCATTCTGCCTTCACCTGTGTCTATTTTTTTCTCTCTGCAACCTGTCTCTATAAAAATGTCCAGGTAAGAAACTTTCAGTAAAAGCCCTTCTTTTATCTCTCCCTGTGCTGTTTTTAAGTAGCCTCACTGTCGCGTCTTACTTTCGTGGCAGTTGGGCATATCTTCTGAGTCATTCTGTGAAATCTCTCCGATTTGCCATTTTGTCCGGCCCTCAATTCAACATCGCTTTTTAACATGGCTGCTTACATAGATAAAGCACCCAAAGAAAGCTTCATTGTTTTGAATTAAAGGTGTGTACTAAGGGAGTGTCTGTATTAGAGCCAGATCATACAGTAATCCAGCTGGATCACATAGACCTCGAAGGTCTTTAGATGTGATCTCTTGCCATGGCAGATATGTTGCTGGGTTAAAAATCCTCTGCAGAAATATATGGGTAAGGGTCCAAAAATTACTGAAGGAATACCCCTGACTTGAATAGTATGTAAAAATAAAGAGAATTTATTATGCAGAAAGAGCCTCCCTGCAGGGGTCAACCTTCCATACAAAATGGCAGCAACCCTGAGGATTGCAGATTTTTTTAAAAGGCTTCTAGGGAAATCCTATCTGGGCTTGGCCTGTGCCTGTGAGGCTGTCTGGTGCCCATGAAGGTTACATGACTCTGGCCATAGGCTTTTTAGCAATGTCCAAACCTATTATTCCTCCTCTAGTCCTGCTCCATTCAAATCCTTCAGTGGGGCTTAAGGGCTGATGTTGGGATTATAAAACCATGAGTTGAACAGTAGAGATACGATTGGGCTCGCTCTGGTCTTTCATATGGACTATATACACAATATTACTACCGACAGTTAGAGCAGCATTTCTTTTACCATGCAGTCAACGGCAAGAGACATTGTAACTATATGCTATAATGAAATTAAGAAATAGTTTACCTTACTAACTCATAGAGCCTTTACTTTGAGATAATTTCTTGTGTAGATACTTCCACAAGATGCCATTCACAATGCAAAGTTTATATCTCTTCAAGATGTATTTGATAGCTATTCTTATTCATGTGCATATTATATGCACTTAGAACATTTAGTTGCAGTTCATAAGCTTAAATATTTTAAAGGCCTAAAAATTCATTTTTTCCATAGAAAGTCCTTTAGTATCAAGAAATGTACAGTTAAAAGTTATCTTTTAGGAAAAACAAAAATAAAACTTATTGGACAGCTTTGATCAGCTACTAGTTTTAAGCACTAACAATATACTAAGCTTTAAACACAGCCTGGTCAGTATTCACCTAAATTGGTATAAATGTATTCATACCCTTGTTTGTCATGTCCTGCCTTTAAAATACAATTGACACTTTACGGTTGCAATCACATGCTATGTCTTCTTGATATTCTTGGTAAATTGCTTGTCAAAAATAGAAGGAAAATATATTTTGGCATACAGAAAACAGCGTTTTCTTGCTTATAATTGGAATTACTTATCAACACTTTGCTGGTTCATGTGCTACTAATAAAAAAGAATTATGTTTTAAATTCAAATATACAAATATTTTACCACCCTTATAATGTGTAATGTATTTTAATTTTCCATAAAAGGATGAAGTTAATGAAATTTAAAATTACTTAGAATTAATCATAAAGGCAACAGGGAAGTGCAAATTGAGTATGTAAACATAATGAAAATAATTATTGGAGTGAGACAATTAATAAAATTCATGAGCTAAAAAAAATCCATGATTTTAAAAATATGAATGCAGACAGTTTCAGCTCTTATTACAAATTGTTTTCTCTCTAAGAGAGCCTTGAATTTACATAGGTTTGGATGGAGCAAAACTTTGATAATCTGACAGGGAACAGTTATTTTCATGTTCAGTACATCTTGATTCCCATGGAACACTGCAACCATAGATAATTTTCATCCTTTCAATCTATAAAGACTGAATAAGGCAAAACCACATGTAATATTTAATAATGTGAAAATACTGTCAACACAGTGTCTTCTGTGGATTTATTTTATGCATAATATTTTATGATACAAACATAATATAAACTCTTATCAAGATTACACATGCATCTTTTCAGTTTATTTTCCTCTGTACTTTCAGTGTATTGTGTCAGGTCTATTATTGATCTATCTTTAAATCAACAACATATTTTAAATGTTTTACATTTTCAAAAACCAATTTGGTTGTTTAATTGATAGGCACCATATGTGATCCAGTGTAAGGCTATTGGATAAAATAAAGAATGACTGTAGCCAATTATGTGGCTCATCTAAAAGCACAGCCAAGCCCGATGGTCTGAATTTGATCCCCAGAGCTCACATAGTAGGAAAGAACCAATTATTCTGAAAGCTATCCTCTGACTTCCGTACATGAAATATTCTCACCACAATCAATAAATAAACAAATACAAGATGATCACTTAATTTGAATTTCAGATAATATTTTTGTATGTCAAAGTCATACTTGTCTGACAACTTAATCATCATTTACTTTCAATTATATTTACCTGGATGTAAATTTATCTATTGTAAAGTCTGAAAATGGTGAGACCATCTACCTTAGTTTGAGAGGAAATACCAGCAGAAATTGGAGGTAAAAAGGACAATTGGGCTTGGGACTGGAGAGATGGCTAGTTAAGAGTGCTTGCTGCTTGCTCTTAAAGAAGACAGTTCAGTTCTCAGAAACCAGTGTGATGGTTCACAACTGCCTGTTACTCCCACCAATGCCTCTGGCTTTATGTGCACATATTCATTCCTATACATATAATTAAAATGATTGGGAAAAACTTATAACATATAATGAGACTTATGAGATATTATTGATGCTGTGATAGGAGAGGAAGAAAAGAGTAACCCTGCCATCTTTTCACCCACTATTTTATTTTCCACAGACCGGATTCTCCACAATGACAAATAAAATAACAATTACTTGTCAAGTATAGTGCTACTGATACACCAGTGGTATTTATCTTCCACTGAATTGGCAGAAAAACTCTTCTGCATATATCTTTTTAACCGCTTTGTAAACTTTTTATCCATCAGTTTATTCATTTACTCACTTTACAGTCCGATCACAGACTCCTTTCTCTCCTCTCAGCCCCACTTTCACATCCCCCTACCATGACTGCCCATCCAGTTCTCCTCACAGAAAGATGTTCCACCCTGGAACATCAAGCTGCAGGAGGGCTAAGGGATTTTTTTCCCACTGAGGTCAGACAAGGCTCCCCAGAAAGGGGTCAGGGATCCAATGGAGGCACAGAGCCAGAGACAGACCTCACTCCAAATGTTAGGGGATCAAAATGAAGACCAAGCCCCACCTCTGCTACACATGTGGAGGGCACCTAGTTCCAGTCAATGCATGCTGTGGGTCTTTGCATGTCTGGTCATCAGCTGCTGGATGAAGCTTCTCACAAGACTGTTATTTAGAATATTATTAAGAGTGTTGGGATTGGCTGTCTTCAATTGGGTGGGACTCAAGTTGGGCCAGTCATTGGTTGGCCATTCCCCAAAACTCTGTTCCATTTTTATACCTACATTTCCATCAAGATGTCATCTTAATTCTGAATGTCTATGCCCCAAATGCAAGGACACCCACATTTGTAAAAGACACATTATTAAAGCTTAAATTACACATCAAATCCCATACACTAATAGTGGGAAACTTCAACACCCCACTCTCACCAATGGGCAGGTCATCCAGACAGACACTAAACAGAGAAATAATGAAACTAACCAACATTATGAATTAAATGGACCTAGCAGATAGCTACAGAACATTTTACTTAAACAAAAAGAATATCCCTTTTTCTCAGCACTTCACAGAACCTTCTCCAAAATTGGTCATATACTCTGTCATAAAGCAAGCACCAGCAGTTACTAGAAAATTGAAATAACTCCTTGTATATTATCAGACTATTATAGATTAAATCTGGACTTCAGCAACAACATAAATACAGAAAGCCTACAAACTCATGGAAACTGAATAATTCTCTACTCAATGACTACTGTGTCAGGGAAGAACTAAATTAAAGACTTCTTGAAACTTAGTGAAAATGAATACACAATATACCCAAATTTATGGGACATGATAAAAGCAGCACTAAGGGGAGAGTTCAAAGCATTAAGCACCTTTATAAAGAACTTGGAGAGATCCCTTACTAGCAATTTAAAAGCAAACTTGGAAGTTCTAGAACAAAATCAAGCAAACAAACAAACTGAAGAGGAGTAGATGGTTGGTCCAAGAGTTAGTTCTTTGAGAAAATTAACAAGATAAACAAATCCTTATCAGATTAACTAAAAAGCAGAGACAATATCCAAATTAACAAAATAAGAAATGAAAAGAGAAACATAAAAGACACTGAGGAAATCTAATGAATCATTAGGTCTTATTTCAAAAGTCAATACTCCATAAAAATAAAAAATAAAAATGAAATGGATAATTTTCTTGAAAACTTGTTAGTTTTAATGTTTATTTTGTTAGCACAGTTTTAGTAGTTAATATATTTATTAAATTTACATCCTGGTTGTAATCCCCTCTGTCATTTCCTCCCAGCCCCACCATCCCTCCCTCATCCCCCTTCCCTATTCCCCAGAAATGGTGAGCCCCCTATGCACCCACCCCAGCTCATCAAATCACATATGTACAGAATTTGTCATCTTCTCCTGTGGCTTGGCAAGGCAGTCCCACCAGAGGGCTGTGATAAAAAAAGCAGGAAACAGGATTAACAGAAGAGAGAGAGAGAGAGAGAGAGAGAGAGAGAGAGAGAGAGAGAGAGAGAGAGAGAGAGAGTCCCTACTCATCTTTCTAGTGGCCCCACATTTGGCCTGAGATGCCCATTGGCTATAATTATAGAGGACCCGGGTCCAGTCCATTCATGTTCCTTCTGGGTCCTGGTTAGTTGGCACTGTTGGTTTTCTTGTGGAGCTCTTGTCACATCTATGTCCTTTTATCCTTTCCCCCACTTTCCCACAATACATCCTATGTTTCACCCAATGTTTGGCTGTGTGTCTCGACATCTGTTTCAAACTGCTGCTACCTGGAGCTTTTAGAGGACAACTGATATACTCCTGTCTGCAAGCATAGCAGAGTATTGTTAGTAGTGTCAGGGTTTGGCTCTTGGGTTGGGTCAGACATTGCTTGGACATTGTCTCAATCTCTGCTCTATCTGTTCTATATTTGTTGCTGCATGTCTTGTCGGCAGGTTAATCACTGAATCAAAGTTTTGGGTGGTGGGTTGGTGTTCTTCTCCTTCTACTAGGAGTCCTGTCTAGTTAGAGGTGTCTTATTCAGTTTTCTTGGCCCTTCATGGTAGGAGTCTCATTTATAGTCCCTCTCATATTCTCAGATATTATTCTGATTTAGGTCTCCAGCTTGTCTAAGAGCTGTACCCACCCACAGTCTCTGTTTTCTTTTCAGGCCTTCTGTCCTTCTGCTCCAGCTTTTCCCAGGTCTGATCTCCACCCTTATTTCCCTTTGAGCTACCTCTCCTATCTTGTTCCTCCTCTTCAACCACTACCCTCTGTCTATCCTGTTACCCCTTTTGAGGGAGGTTTAAGCATCCTTCCTTGGGTCATTCATGTTACTTAGTTTCTTTGGCTCTGTGCATTGTAGTATATTTACCCTGTGCTAAATGGCTAAAATCTGCTTATAGGTGAGTAAATAACATATATGTCTTTCTGGGTCTGAGCTACCTCACTCAAGATGATCATTTCTAGTTCTATCCGTTTGCCTGAAAATTTTGTGATTTGCTTATTTTTAATGGCTGAGTAGTATTCCATTGTGTAAATGTACTATAGTTTCTTTATCCATTCTTCATTTGATGGATATCTATGTAGTTTTCAGATTCTGGCTATTATAATGAAAGCTGCAATGACCATAGTTAAGCATATGTCCTTGTTGTACAGTGGAACATCTTCTGCAGTATAGCCAGGTCTTACAGTAGAGCTATTCCAAGATTACTTAGAGAGTGCCAGATTGATTTCCAATGTGGTTATATAAGTTTGTCCTGCCAGTAGTGGGGGAGTGTTCCCCTTTCTCCACACTCTCAACATCATGTGCTATTTGATCTTAGCCATTGGGATAAGTGCAAGACGAAATCTCAGATTCATTTTGATTTGCATTTCCCTGAGAGATACTTCTAAGCCATTTGAGATTTCTCAGTTTATCTTTTACCCCATTGTTTAATTGTGTTATTTTATTTTTTGGTGTTCAATTTTTTGAATTCTTTATATATTTTGAATATTGGTCTTTTGTCAGATATAGGATTGGTGAAGATCCTTCCCAATCTGTTGTCTGATATTTTGTTCTATTGATAGTATCTTCTGTCTTACATAAACTATTCAGTTTCATGAGGTCCCATTCATTAATTATTGATTGTAGAGTCTGAGCTGTCGGTGTTCTCTGCAGGAAGTTTTCTCTTATGCCAAAGAATTCAAGGATCTTCCTCACTTTCTCTTGTAATAGATTTAATGCATCTCATTTTATTTTGAGGTCTTTGATCCATGTGGACTTAAAATTTATGCAGGTTGATGAATATCAATCTATTTGGCTTTTTCTACATGTAGACATCCAGTTAGACAAGCACCATTTGTCAAAGATGCTTTCTTTTTTCCATTGTATGATTTTGGCTCCTTCGTCAAAAAGCAAGTGTCTGTAGGTGTGTGGATTTATTTCTGAGCCTTTGATTTTATTTCTTGATGAGCCAGTCTGTTTCTACACCAGTACCATGCAGTTTGCTTTTGTTTTGTTTTTGTTTTTGTTTTTTTTACTATTGCTCTGTAGTATAGCTTGACGTCAGGGATGGTGGTACGTCCAGAAGTTCTATTATTCTATAGGATTGTTGTAGCTATTTTTGTTCTTTTGTTGTTGTTGTTATTTTTTTTTAATTTGTAGCTTAGAATTAATCTTTAAAGGTCTGTAAAAATTGTTTTGGTATTTTGTTGGAGATTGCATTGAATCTGTAGATTTCTTTTGGTAAGATGGCCATTTTTTACTATATTAATTTTACTGAACCAGGAGCATGGGACAGCTTCCCATCTTCTGATATCTCCTTCAATTTCTTTCCTCAGAGGCATGGGGTTCTTGTCATACAGGATGTTGACTTGTTTTTTTTAGAGTTATACCAATATACTTCATATTATTTGTGGCTATTGTGAAGGGTATGCTTTTTTTTGATTCCCTACTCAGCTAGTTTATCATGTTTATGCCTGTGGAATAGTTTGGGAAGTTTTGGTATTAGCTACTCTTTGATAGTCTGGTAGAAATCTTCACTAAAACCATCTGTCACTGGGCATTTTTTTTTTTTTTTGAAGAATTGTGATTACTAATTCTGTTTCTTTAGGGGTTATAGCACTGTTTAAACTATTTACCGGATCTTAATTTATCTTTGGTAGGTGGAATCTATTAAGAAAATCATCCAATTTCTTTATATTTTTCAAATTTTGTGGAATACAGACTTTTGAAGGAAGACCTAATAATTCTTTGGATTTCCTCAATTTCTACTCTTATGTCACTCCTTTCATTTCTGATTTTGTTAATTTTCACTGTCTCTGCGTCTTAGTTTGGTGAGGCATTTGACTATCTGGTTGATCTCAAAACACAAGCTCTTGGTTTTGTTGATTGTTTGTATTGTTTTCTTTGTTCCTAATTTATTGATTTCAGCCCTCAGTTTGATTCTTTCCTGCTGCTACTCCTCTTGAGTGTGTTTGCATCTCTTTTCTAAAGCTTTTGGGAGAGATGTTAAGGTGCACTTATGGGATTGCTACAATTTCTTTATGAAGGCACTCAGTGGTATGAACTTTGTTTTTATCATTGCTTTTGTGGTATCACATAAGTTTTGTTATGGTGTGCCTTCATTTTCATTGAATTTAGTGGTGCCTGCACCACTGCTGTACCACATCAAGGGCGAGGCACTGTGGATTTAACATACAATAATACAGCAGGTCCTTCATGTTAAGAGAGCAGTGGTGGCCTTTATTCAGCATCCAAAGAGCCCTTTAATATGCAGCAAAGCAGGAAAATGGAAAAAGAAAAAAAGAATGCCACTTGCAGGTGAAATACCTCAAGAGGTGATTGTTCACTCGAGGGAAAATCCCAAGGAAGGGAGGGATGCGCTCCTCTGTGGAACCAAGGCCAATGCTTTATGTGCAGTGGTCTGAATACACTGTCCTTGATAGTCACTGCACCAGAGCAAATAATCACCCCCACTGAGGACTACTTTACACATTTGTTGCCAATCATTAGGTGTTAGAAATTGTCCTGTGAAGGATTAAAAAATGGCAATAGTAAAAGGGGCATGTGGACAATAAGCCATAACTGCCTCCTTAAGCTGTTTTATGCCTTTAAAGTGGAGGGCTTCAAGCTGTCTCTGCCTTTGCCCTGGGTTAGCTGGGTGAAGCACTTCAACTACAGGAAAGACTGTTCCCCATAAGGGAGCAAAAAACTGTGCCAAAAATAATTGACTTTGATAATCTGGGTTATATGCAGTGGGCCGCTCTCCCCTAGTTTCTTTTTCTTTGATCTTACACTCCCTCAACTTCTTCTTGGGGGCTGGTATTTCAGAGGGTAACATTGCTTCTTCCTCCTCAGAATTAGAAAAAGAGATATCAGAGGAAATCTCAAATGGGACCAGAGATTTTACAGATTGTTCCTCCTGCACTTCATTCAGCGCAAGTTCCATAGTTCTAAGTGCTCTCTTATTTTCTCATCTTTGTTTCTATGCACATCTCTAATGAAACACCATAATGAAAAGGTAACAATAGGAACACTGTTGGACCCTTCATTTTGTGAAATTTTCTGGAGGTCAGACTTCACCTGATCCCAATCTTGGATATTTAGATCTCCTGATACCATACCAAGGGCTACTCAATTCTTTTGTTTTTATAAAATCGTTAACAGTTTTATGCTTAATCCTGGTGCCTTAATCCTCTGACTATCTCACTAGTTGATCCACCAGAACCATGGAAGAACTTATGACACCCATTTCCAATGCTTTTCTACCTCCGTGAGGTGCTGACCAGCTTCCCTGGGTAATCTGTCAGCTTCCTCCCTTCTTTCCCCCGTCTCGGTGAGACCTCCACTTGTGGTGCCTGTACCACCACGGTATCGAGTCAAGGATGAAGGACTGCAGATTTAACACACAATAAAAAACGGGTCCTTCATGCTAAGAGAGCAGCTGAGGCCTTTATTCAGTGTCCAAAGAGCCTTTTTATAGGCAGCAAAGCAGGCATGCCACTTGCAGGTGAAATTCCCAAGGAAGGGATGGGTGCGTTCTCAGAGTGGTAAACATGACTAGCTAACAAACATAAGCACAGACACGGAAGCTGCTAAAAACAGGACGTGCAACAGTAAGACAGGCAGGCAGCCCAAGTCGGGCCTGGTTCCCACAAAATTTTAGAAGCCTTTTATTTCTTCTTATATCTTCCCTAGCTCAGTGGTCAAAGAGCAGGGAGTTGTTCAGTTTCTATGAGTGTGTAAGCTTTTTGTTATTACTATTGTTTTTGAATTCTAGCTTTAATCTGTGATGATGGAATAAAAATCAATGGGTTATTTCAGTCTTCTTGTATTGGTGATGGTTTGCTTTGTGACCCACTACATGGTCGATTTTGTAGCGTGTTCAATGGAGTACTGAGAAAAAAGTATATTCTTTTGTGTTTGGATGAAAGTTTCATAGACATCTATTAGGTCCATTTGATTCATGACCTCTGTTAGTTTCATTACTTCTCTATTTAGTTTTTGTTTTGATAATTTGTTCATTTGGGAGAGTTGAGTGTTGAAGTCTTCCACTATTAATGTGTGGGTATCAATGTGAGTTATGCTTTTGCAATGCCATTGTATTTGTGGCATAAACAGTCAGGATTGAGATATTCTCTTGGTGGATTTTTTCCTTAGATGAAAATGAAGCATCCTCCCCTATCTCTTTTGATTAAATTTGGTTCAAAACATATTTTGTTAGATATTAGAATGGCTTATCCAGCTTGCTTCTTGGGAATGTTTGCTCGGGAAACCTTTTTACAGCCCTTTATTCTGAGATAATGTCTATCTTTGCTGTGGAGGTGCATTTCTTGTATGCAGCAGGATGCTGGTCCCTGTTTACACACCCATTCTGTTAGCCTTTGCCTTTTTATTGAAGCATTGAGTCCATTGATGTTGATTGATTGGCAGGTTCTTTTGTTGTGGTGGTGGTGATAGTGTGTGTGTGTGTGTTCTTCTGTTTTTGCTGTTGTGACGTTATCTATATCCTGTGTTTTCTTGTGTGTGATTGATATCATTGGGTGGGAGTTTTCCTTCTAGTATCTTTTGAAGGCCTAGATTGGTACATAAATATTGTTCAAATTTGGTTTGTCATGGAATATTGTGTTTTCTCCATCTATGGTTAATGAACGCTTTGCTGGATGTAGTAATGTGGGCTGGCATCTGTGGTCTCTTAGCGTCTGAATGACATCTTCCTAGGCCCTTTGGATTTCATAGTCTCTGATGAGGAATCAGGTGTGATTCTGATATGTCTGCTTTGGTAATGTACTTGGCCTGTTTCCCTTGCCAATTTTAATATTGTTTCTTTTTTCTGTAGATATAGTGTTTTGATAATAATGTGGCAGAGAGCTCTTTTTCTGATCTAGTCTGGTTTTTTTGTAAGCCTCTGTATGTTTAAAGACATATCTTTCTTTATGTTTGGGAAATCCTCTTCTAGGGTTTTCTCAAAAATATTTATGTTTCTTGGATCTTTGAATCTTCTTTTTCTTCTATTAATATTATTCTTAGGTTTCATTTTTCATAGTGTTCTTGATTTCTTGGATGTTTTGTCTCTAGATTTTTTTGATTTAATATTTTCTTTGACAAATGTATCTATTTCATCAATTGTATCACCTACTTACTCCTGAGATTCTCTCCTCCATCTCTTGTATTCTGTTGGTGATACTTACCTCTGTGGTTCCTGTTCTCTTCACTAATTTTTCTATTTCCAGTATTGTCTTGGTTTGTGTTTTCTTTAAAGAGTCTTTTGCCATTTTCAGGCATTGAACTATTTTATTCATTTCCTTCACCTGTTTGATCATATTTTACTGTATGCCTTAGATGGCATCTATTTGTTTGATTGGATTTTCCTCTATTTCTTTGAAAGATGTATTATTTTCTTCTTCAAATGCCTCTAACCACTTTATCAGCATAGATTTAAGGCCATTTTCTTGTGTCAGTAGCATTAGATTATCCAGTGTTTTTTTTTTGGGGGGGGGCGGGGAGGAAGGGATGGAAGGGAGGGGTTCTAGTGGATGCATATTGCCCTGGTTTTGTTACTTGTGTTTTTATGATGGTCTTTAGCCATCAGGTTTTCCATGGCATTGGCTGTTTATTCCTTGAACCTGTTGTGTTTCTTGGGACTTTGTTAACCCAAGGAGGTCTTGCTGTATTTATCAGGACAGCTTAGATGCCTGAACTAGGGCTGGTTCTGCACATCTCTGGAGTTCAGAGTAGTCTTAAAAGTGGCAAGGGAAGTTTGGAGAGACACAATGGGGTCTGGCGTTATGGAGTCAGAAGCACAGCTCACTGAGCAGACACAGTTTACAGTATTCAGAAAGGCTGGGTCTATGCCCTCTTGGACCAGGGACAATATTTGCTCCTATTTTCCAGCTAGCCTCCTCTCTAGGACCAGTACAACTCTGTATTGAAGGTGGAGTGTTGTCCCTGTTATACATAGGTGGCGCCTTCTTGGAAACAGGAAGAATATGAGGTTTGTTTGATGGGGTGGAGTACTCCTGGAACTGTAGACTCATGTTTGTGAGGCAGTAAGTGTTGTTTCAGTGAGCCCCAGACTATGCAAGAGACCTGTATCTGTGAGAGATCACTGCATTAGTGGGGGGCTGGAACTGCTTATCCCCAGCTGCTAGGATGTCCTGTCCTGTCTGAGAAACCCTGATGTTGGTGTTATGGAGTCCACTGTCAAGTGTCTCACCAGATATGCATTCTCTGATCTTTTGCCACTCAGATATGATATTCCCTGACTGCCACCATCTTTTAAGTCTTGTTTACTTTTTTTGCAATAAGAGGCCAGTAGCTCCTTTCGGCATTTAAAATTCTCCCATGTTTTAAGTTTTATACTCATACACATGCATATGTTAAAGTTATTTTTATAAAATTCTTTGATTCCCAGGTCTCTCTTAACTTAACTATCACACAGATAATTGAGACTCAATTATTTTGATAAGCTTCACAACATAATAACTGAACAGTTATTACTTTATTGCTAATCCTCTAAGCTATCTGGTTTCCACCTAGCATATATCCCAGAGATATTTGCTCTTTGTATCTTTCCCTTCTTCAGCTTCTTTTTCTGATGTTGCTTGGCTCAATCCCCTACTTACTGTTCTAATTCCACCTTGTCTAGCTGTCAGGAAGTCCAGCATTATTATCTTTTTTCTCAATGATTGGCTATAAGCTACTTTATTGGCATATCAAGGGACGATTGGGGAACAGTGTTTATGTAACATTGAGATGGTGTACTCTCATAACAAGGCTTGCAAGCAGATATGGGAGGTATAGAAATCTGCACTTTAATTACAAATAACATTATGCCTACATATGCATATGTGTGTATGTGTGACCAAATTTGCCTCTTATTACCTCTCCTTCAACTCTTGCCCTAGTCCTCCATGTTTTCATTCTGTTTATCAATCTCTCTGTCTCTTAACTGAGTCCACTAATTGCTCTTTATGCAAGAGTGTGGAAAAATAGAGCATAGATAACCTTTGAATGCCTTTTCACTGAAGAAAATATACTCTGGAAGCCATCAATTGCAAGTACCACCTCAGTGGTGGATGGGATTTCATGAGTTCCTTTTCTCTTACATGCTGGGATTTTGGCTCATCTACTCTTATTCAAGTCTTGATTGTTCACTGACATATGCTTGACTTCACATGTGCAGAGGTCCTGTGATCTAAGGGAAATAAAGTTTTGCTGCAGAAACCTACTACTTCTAGTTTCACAATTTTTTTCTCCCCTCTTCCTCAAAATTTCTTTCTTTAGAAGGGAAAACGTGATGTTTATATCCTGTGTATAGTTCAGCACTCTGTGTCCCTTATTCTGTGCAGATGAACCAGTTATTTTTCTCTTTACTAGCCATTATGTAAAAAGAAGCTTCCATGATGAAAACTCAGAATGCATTCAGCCACTTTTTGTATTTTACTCAAGTTTCCTCTGTTATCCAAGTCCCTCAGATGCAATATCCCTGGTCTGCTCTGCTAAGGCTGAGTCCATTGGGTAGTTATTCTACCCATCACAGTTTCTGAATCACCACAAAGTATCAGAAAGCCTGTTTGGTACAATTCAACACAACTCAGTATTCAATAAAAAAAAAAACACCTTTAGTTAAAACTTTTTGAAGATAAAATATGACTAAACACAAAGAATCTTTGTAGAACTTATTTAAGAACTCATTTTAAAATAGCCTAAGTAGCAACTCAGTGAAATAACCAAAGGTTTATCAAGTCAATGATCAGAAAATAGCTAAAGACTTAAGACAATATCTACAAACGAGATATTGACAAATATACTGCTCTTTATTTTTCTTTCCTTTGAGAATTATATACATGGTTACTGTATTTATTACATTTCTATCCCTCCTTCTATGCATTCTAACTCTTTCTCTATCTTTCCAAACCCTCCCAATGTCCTAACATATTATTCATTTTTTATTATTGTTATTATTGTTATTATACATGTACATATATACATTTTTGTATATGAATGCACCCTACTATGTCCATTTAGTGTTCCTCATATGCATTTGTGTTTCATATTGGTCACTTGGGACTGGAAAACGTATGAGGAGTCTTCTCCATGGAAAAGATTGAATTTCTCTTCTGAACAAGTATTAGTTGCCTATAGCTCTTTATTTAAGGGTAAAGCCCCTGCTATTTCCTCCATTCATGTTTGTGTATCAACAGGTGTTATGAGTATACTGATATTGTTGATGTTACCATCCTACTGAGATTTAAGGGGTTCATGAAATGTACAATATTATCTTTCACAGGTGTTCTATGCTCCTTGCCTTCACCATCTTTCATGCCCCTCTTCCATGACACTCCCTGAGCCTTACATGTAATGCTGTACTGAAGATTTTTCATTTTGTGATCAGCGTCCTGTAGTCAGTTGTTCTCTTCATTTTGACAGGCTATGTATTTCTAGAATGGTCTCCCCTTGCTTCAGAAAGAAGTCTATTTGATGAAGTGTGAGAGCTATGCTTATCTGTGGACATAAGGATAGACATTTAGAAGACACTTACGGATTACAGTGGTTTAAGAAATAGGCAATAGCATTTTCTCTATTTAGGTCTCCACCAGCCAAGGGCAGTTGGCTAAGTTTATAGTACAAGGAATGCATTCCTTCAGATTAAGTGTAGCTTACATCTAATTTGCCTTAGATCCTATTTGGTTGACTCCAAGTTTAAAACAAGAAGCTATCAAAAATTTAAACAAGCCTATAACAGATAAGAAGAATGAAATAGTTGTGAAAACTTTCAGACCAAAAACAAGAACAAAAAACCCAAAAAACAAAAAACAAATTCAAATGGATTTACAGCAGAATTTTACAAGACATTCAAAGAAGTACAACAAATACTTAATAAATACTTCCTAAAATATGAAAACAAAACATAAGAACAGAAAGAATGATCTGGGTCTGTTGACATACTCTAGTGATCCCTACAATCTGAGAGACAAAGGCAGGTAGATCACTGTGAGTTTAAGGTCAGCCTGGTAGAAAACATTAGTACAGGACATCCAAGGCCACACAGAGAAACCTTGTCTTGAAATGCAAAAACAAACAAACAAACAAACAAAAACCAAAAAACAAACCAAAACCCCAAAACAACATCAATAACAATAACCCCATAAAAACTCAAACAAACAAACAAAAACCTCTAAAAAAAAAACAGAAAGAACACAAATATCCAAGAGGAACGTGCAAAATATTCAATAAATGCCTCCAAACTAAATACAGGCATGTTGGTTTAGGGTTATTGAGTAAATGCTGATTTCTGTACCCTTACCTCCATATATGGCGCAATCTTGGTTCTGAGAATTTCCTGTCTAAATGTTGTATAGTTTCCTGTCTAACCACCTGATATGTCAATAAAACAGCTTACAGCCAATTGATAAGCAGGAGAAGAGGAGTTAGAAGAAGAAGTTGGGGATTCAGCCAGGGGCTTCCAAACCAGGCAGAGGTGCAGGAGAAATGAAGATTGGGTAGAAACAATGAAAGAACTAAAAAACAAGTAATTTGGGGATTGTGGTAAAGATGAGGTTAGGATAACATGGAGACATAAGAACAGACTTATACTGCTCAAGATTTTGTTGCGAAGCTTATTTTGAAACAAATATATAAGACTCTCTATTATTTGTATGATATCCAGGCTAAGAAAGAAAATAATAGAAACAATATTGTTTTATGAAAATAACTTTATCACAGGGGCATATCAAAATTATCATCCCCAAAGATCTACTTTAGCCTAGAGTTGCAGAGATGTTTCAACTTATGTAATTCAATAAGTGTAATAAATATTATAAACTGAATTAAAGATAAAATTCCACTTCTCTCATGTTGATTTTCATATTTTATAAGATTTACTATTTTACAGGATTTTAGTATGTTTTCCAGGATAGCTTTGTATTTCCAAGCCTTCTGTCTCATAATGTCACATACTGTGACTATAGACATGAACCACTACCCTAGTAATTGTTTCAAATTTTCATCAGAATTATGAATCATAAAAATAAGAGATAGAGATAGTTTTATCCTCAAAAACTGTTCATCTTACTAGAACACATGAACTATTTTCCCATTTGTTATATACATATTATATATACATATGACTTCATGTATGTCTGAATTAAATGTAATTTTGTTTGACAGAAGAATTCACCAGCCAAAGTTTAGATGTTTGTTATACCACGTGATTATTCTACATCAGCATTTCTTTTTTTCTTTGAACTAAGTGCTTTTTCTGGTTGTTAAAGTAACTATAAACACTATAGACACTATGAAGCCATAAGTGATCAAATTCATGAAATGTAGAAAACATGATATATGATCTCTCACGCATACATTCTCTGTTTTATGTAATAGTAGAATGAATCAGATTGCTCTTTATTTCCATGATGATACAGTAAGTATGTATGTCTTGGTAAACCACCTCTACCCAGCTTCCTAAATTACTAAAAGTCTATGTTAATGAGGGCTGAGTAGATTCAAAAGCAAAGTTTGGCAAAAATCTGTACTATTCTCTTAATAAATCTTAAAAGGTACCTCACAAAATTCAAGATCTCTACATAAGAAAGATATGAAACAATTAGGTATCAGTGCATTAGGGGCGTATAATAAGAAAAACACCAAGATACTTAGCTCATGAATTTTGATGAGGAAGTTTGAAAAATGTCTATTTTCTCAAGATCAAACAATCACAAGAGACTTCGTTAGAATGCCATGTATATTTATCATAGTGAAGCAATGAGTTTCATGGGGCTGCTTATAGGCTTATAGACAACTCAAAGGCAGCTACAGAACCAAAACAAGCAAACAAAACAACATAAATACAAATAAAAGGAAGCAGGCAAACAACAACCACAAAAATAACCAGATAAACAAAACCCAAAAGAGCACAGCAATAACAACAAATAATGATTCAACATGTTGAATGACCCATAATACATTTCCTGGAATTCCCTCCATAATCTTTATATAGCACCAAAGAAGAGTCTCCTCTACTCTCAGCAAGGTTTTGTTGTTTGTTTTTGTGTTTTATTTTATTTTTTATTTTTTTGACTTACATAAACATATGGAAATAATTTTGATTCTTATACAATTTCGGGATTTCCCAAATATTGAAACTTTTATGTTTCCTGCACCTTGTGTTTCTCTTTGTTTCCTCCAGCAGACAGTGTTTTATTATAGAAGAAAAACTGTACAACACCACTCCTACACCCACAATTTTCCCTGAGCCTTGGCAATGGTAGTTTAGGTACATACTTATTTTCTTATTTTTATTTCTGAACATTGGATTACAATTTTAAATAGACACTTCTTGTTAGATTTTGGACATTTATGAATCTCTATAGTAACCACTGCCACTATAAAACCAAAACCAACCAAAACCAAGTTAAGCAAGGTAAATCAAACAAACAAAACACTCAAACGAAAAATGTTCCCTTCTATAATTGGCTCAAAAGCTGAGAACTTTAATCTATGAGTATAAAATGTTTAGGTGTCAATTTCCCAGGTACACCATATTCTTTTATAGAACAGTAGTTTCCTTTTCAGGCCCATCACGTTCCCTCCTACATGTTTTTGTTTTGGCATCTAGTACCAAAGAGAGATCTGTCTTGAGAATCAGATGCTAACCTAGTAGCAAACAAGCTACACCCATTAACGGTTTTGCCACTATTACACCAGCAAGCACACCTTTACAGGCATATTGCTAGGGTAGCACACAGAGTCCATAATCAAGTAAAACTGTTTGGGAAATTTACCCCCTGCATTCCACATGAAACCTGATGCTATTATGAAGTCCAGCCAACAAGGGGAAATCTCCAGCACAGTCACAATGATTTCTCTATGTTCTACAGCCATGTATGTGATGCCTTTTTACAATGGATGCTTAGCATCTAGCTCTTATATGGAATCAATAACAGTCACATGACCCTTTATGATTTTTGGAGTTGTGGTGACTTCGCTGGCCAAGAAGTCCTAAGAAGGTAGCCAAGGCCTGGCCTGGGATTGTTCACTCAATTAACTATGATTCTTTCTGATAATTTCCCCCAACCATTCATGGTGCCTTAATTCAAATTCTACAGTTTATACTTCCATTGTTTTTCTAGATGTTCTTCAAAATCTGTAAGACATATAAGACTCAATATTGTACAACGAAAATTTTGTCTATATGCTGAGCAAAATATTTGAAAGGCCATTGATTTGCCTTCTAAGCAAGTGATAACCTGATTTGAGTAGCTAAGGAGATACTTAAAAATACAAACATCAGCATGATCAGATGCATCACGAAAAGAACCCATTCCTTGTGTCAGTTGTTTCATCAAAAGGGGAAAGTTAGATATAGCAACATGCAAAAAGCACTACTCTAGGATGCAATTACTTCCCATTAGCCATTTCACGTCCTTATCCTGGAGTGCTGCTGCTGGCTACTGTGTACCTCTCCTCCCCTGACTGACTTGTTTGGGCTTATCCACACTGCCCTGCCCAGACAGAGACTCACAGATAGTCAGGTATGCTTTTGCACATTATGACTGCTTTTTGACTTGGCTTTCTTGTTCTGACATGCTCTGGGCCAGCACCATAGCTCTTTGTCATCCATAGTCAACATTTAGCTACAGAAAGGGCTAATTTTGAATCAGTATACTTTCCTCTTTATTTTATTTTACTATT
The DNA here is from genome assembly GCF_903995435.1 of Acomys russatus. Classification (NCBI taxonomy): domain Eukaryota; kingdom Metazoa; phylum Chordata; class Mammalia; order Rodentia; family Muridae; genus Acomys; species Acomys russatus. The sequence continues at coordinate 37,873,700 of NC_067157.1, read as the reverse complement.
TTATTCTTTATATACATTTCATCTGGACTGTAGTTCTTCTACCTGCCCTCCTCCCAATCTTTTACCTCCCATCTCCTTTAGATCCATTTCTTCTCCCTTCAATAAAACAAATGAGCAGGACTTCTATGGATATTAACTGAAAATGACACAACAAATTACAATATGACTAGGAACAAGCCCTCATACCAAGGCTGGAGAAGGTGATCAATTAAGTAAGCATAGGCAAGAGAGTAGCAGCACCTCCCCACTCCTGTTAGAAGTCCATGATGAAAGTTTTGAGATATTAGGGATTAAAAGGACATATGTAAACATAATAAAGGTAATTTACATCAAGCCAATAGCCAAGATTATATTAAATGGAGAGAAACTCAAAGCAATTTCACTAAAACCAGGAACTAGACAAGGCTGCCCACTCTCTCGCTATCTATTCCATATAGTACTAATTGAAGTTTTAGCTGGAGGCACAAGACAACTGCAGGAGACCAAGAGTATACAAATTGGAAAAGGAGAGGTTAAAGCATTGTTATTTTCAGAGGATATGATAGTAAACATAAGCAAGCCCCAAATATTTACCAGGGAACTCCTACAGCTGATAAACACTTTCACTGGAGTGGCTGGATACAAAGTGACTCAAATATTGCGTTAGCCCTCCTGTACATAAATGACAAACAGTCTGAAAAAGAAACCAGGGAAACAACATCCTTCACAATATCCAAAAATAATATAAGCTATCTTTTTTTTTGTATTTTATTTTTTTTTATTAATTTATTCTTGTTACATCTCAATGTTTATCCCATCCCTTGTATCCTCCCATTCCTCCCCCCCCCCCATTTTCCCATTATTCCCCTCCCCTATGACTGTTCCTGAGGGGGATTACGTCCCCCTATATATTCTCATAGGGTATCAAGTCTCTTCTTGGCTACTTGCTGTCCTTCCTCTGAGTGCCACCAGGTCTCCCCCTCCAGGGGACATGGTCAAATGTGAGGCACCAGAGTACGTGAGAAAGTCGTATCACACTCTCCACTCAACTGTGGAGAATATTCTGACCATTGGCTAGATCTGGGAAGGGGTTTAGAGTTTACCTCCTGTATTGTCCTTGGCTGGTGCCTTAGTTTGAGTGGGACCCCTGGGCCCAAATCTGCCTATCATATTGTTCTACTTGTAGATTTCTAGGACCCTCTGTATCCTTTTATTTTGAGTTACTCTAAGCAAGCAAATGAAAGACTTGTATGCAAAAACTTCAAGTATTTGAAGAAAGAATTGAAGATACTATGCTTATAAATCTTTATTTATAGGAGAGTGAGAATTTATTTCATCAATGTCTTCCAGAATGGAGTAAGGCATTTGTCTTTATTACTTTTTATTACTGTGACTGGTTTTGCAAGTATAATATAAGCTTCTAGTCTAACAAACATATTGTTCTTATTTCTAAAATGCTTAAATTTCAAAAATTTTTATCTTTGCTGTTTATTTATTTCTAACAAGAGCAGCAGATTAGTAGGTTATGCCTATAATTTTTCAAGGTGTCAAACTGGAAGGATTAATGGGCCTTTTATTTGTAAAAATTTTGTACGTAGTAGATATCATCCTCTGGATTACTATGATAATACTGATGGAAAAGGAACAATTAAATAACAAATTTCACCAATATAATTTGATATTCACAAAGCCACTAATGTACTTTATAATCATAGACATATCTACTATTTATTAAGGCTTTACTATTTTTCAGTTACTCTAACAGGTCTAATCTCTGAATTTTATCTCTGCTTCTGTGAGAAAACACTATGATAAAAAGCAACTTAGAGGAGGAAATGTATTGCTTAGCTTACAACTCCTTATCACATCACAGCCTATCATTGAGAAAAGTCAGAGCAGGAAATAAAGCAGGAATATGAATCAGAAACCATGAAGAAATGTTGCTTATTGGCTTGCTTGCTGGGTCATCGTAGGTAGCTTTTTTATGCATCCCAGAATCACCCATCCATGGAAAGATGCTGCCTAAAATGAACTGTTTGGACTTTCCTTGAGCATTGATTATCTATCATGATAACTCCACATAGAGTGGACTTGCTAAAAGAGCAATCTGATCTGCACAGTTCCTCAACTGAGATTCTGTTCTCAGGCAGCTGCAGGCTGTATCAAGTTAACAGTTAAACCTAGCAAAGAATATGTGTAAGATATAATGCCTTTACAATATTGTAAAAATAATGCTGAAATTTACAGATTAACAAAATAATACCAATATATATTTAGCAGTGCATCAAAGTGCACATAAAACCACATTTCAAATTGGATGTGTCAGATTCCATAGCCACTGAGGTCGGCTGATACTATTTTGCTTTTCAACATTAAGCCATGTGAGTAAGAAAGAGGTAGATGGGGTGTGGGGGTGCTAAAAATTGGAAAATAAGAAAATATAGAGGAAAAGACCTAAGAAAAAATGAATAAAGAACAGAAAGGAATGGGTCAATCAAGTGAAGGGGAAGAAAACAGAGAAATAATACACATTGATTATATTCATGCCACTGTAAAATGCCTTAAATCTATGTAATTCTGCTTGATTTTATTGTAAGAAATCACCTCCAAATGGCTGACGAAAGTCTATTGTTTCATTGAGAGGTTTTAGAAGCCAATTACAAGCCCAGGCAAGGAAAATTTTTCTCTCAAAATCTTAACATTTAAATTTTTATTTTCAGAAACAGAGGAAGATTGACACAGACAAAGAGGAGAGAGAGAGAGAGAGAGAGAGAGAGAGAGAGAGAGAGAGAGAGAGAGAGAGAGAGAGAGGAAAAAGAAAGAGAATGTTTAAATAATAAACTGGTATTTTTCACTGGTTTAAAAAATATCTAGATACAATCCTCTCATCCTCTCTTTCCCTCCCTCATTGTGCCCCCTTGTGGTATGTAGAGCTTTTTCCTTTGGGACATCTTTGCAAAGTCTTAAAATTTTCTATATGTATCATTGTGCAATTTGAAAAAATTAATAATATCATTTAACATAGTTTATTTATAATTCAGTGTAAAAGGAAAGTCTTTTAGAAATATTTAAACACACATAGGAGACATTAAAAGATGCAGCAGTGAGAAGAAGTTTCAGGGCAGAGTACACTTGTTGTACCAGAATGAAGAACTGAATTAGAATCTGAAAATCCGTTATTAAAAGACACATGGATGGATTGTATGCATCTGAGGCTACTTTGTTCATGATGAGACTTCAGGTGGATCATATAGTTTCTCCTAGGCAGCCAGTCTAGCTAACACAGTGATCTCTAAATATAGTGAGAAATTTAGGCAACAAAAGCACAAACTGGAGAGATTTCTGACCTGGAGCTCTGGCTTCTGCATACGTGTAGGCAAGTACACCCGCACACACAAGTAAACAGCAGCAACAACACACACACACAATTGTATATATCTCTCTTGTCGAAAGACACACACTTTATATAATTATGAAATGGATAATATCATTGTAAAACTAGTTATGAAATGTTTAGCTAAAATGTAGTTATAAATCATGGTTACAGTCTTTCCTACATTGTCAATGGAATCTTAATGCAAAAAGCCTAGTAGTAAGCATAAATAATAATGGATTGGCCTGGAGATTTATTCCTCTTTGAAAACAAGAAGATTATAGAAAAGGTGAGTATCAACGCTGCCTTTATTACTCCTTACAGCTACACATTTCAGTTTCTTAAGTATTTTCTTTCTCTTTTTAGTTCACATGTGGTTCTACTTCCAACTAGTTTTGCTTACAAATATTTTTCATTTTATCACACATAGGAAGATATTTTGAACTATTTTTTTCTTTTCTCTTTTTTTTTATTAATTTATTCTTGTTACATCTCAATGTTTAGCCCATCCCTTGTATCCTCCATTCCTCCCTCCCCCCATTTTCCCATTATTCCGATCCCCTATGACTGTTCCTGAGGGGGATTACGTCCCCCTATATATTCTCATAGGGTATCAAGTCTCTTCTTGGCTACCTGCTGTCCTTCCTCTGAGTGCCACCAGGTCTCCCCCTCCAGGGGACATGGTCAAATGTGAGGCACCAGAGTACGTGAGAAAGTCATTCACACTCTCCACGGTTTTGAACTATTTTTTAAAGCATTTCAAACATATAGAAACTGTTTTATGATAACAATTTTGATATTTATATGTAAAGTCGGGTGTGCTTTATATATTCAGTTAATATATTTTAATTAAATAGACTGTGGTTTAGACAACTGAAGGCTAACAGACCCCCAATGAACTCAGAGAATAGGGAGACGAAGTGATGGGACTCGCCTTATGAGAAGGTAGACAGATGCCACATAGGGTCGACCTTGAAAAATAAAACATCAAAGGCTATTGCATAAAGTCAGATCAATCGTTTTTGGGGTGTTATGTAAATTATATGGACACAGGTGCACACAAAAATGTGTGTGTGCACTATGAGACAGTAAAAATTACTTTCTCTAGTTCATTTTGAAAGAATATGAGTAACACTCAAACATACATTAACAATTCATTGCCCGTACATCATATGAAAAGAAATTAAAAAAGAATATAGTTCCTTAAATGTAAGCTGAAGCGTCAAGATGACAATGACTAACAGACAAACCTTCAGCATCTGACAACTCTTAGTATCCCTTCAAGGTTATTGAAGGCCTGTGACTTCCCTTTGCATTTTAAATCCACTGCCACTTCGTAGTGCCTATCTTTCCTGTTGGTGGCACTGTGCACATAGGAGTTATGAAAAACGTATGGAATCAACGAATATAGATATAATATAAATTCACTACTTAATGATGCTTGTCTTCCTAAAGCTTCCAAAGCAGCCCTTTGCAGCTGTCAGAGCTGTGCTACTCTAAACTTTGCTAAACTATATTTCTATGCATTCCTTCACCCTGCACTTGCTGCAATTCAGAGACCCTTCGAAACTCAGCAGATATCACTTTTTAAAATTTAAATCTAAATCATGGTTGCCTACCCACTCCTCAAGGCTCATGTAAAAAAATGAACAACTGTCTGAGAGTTTAGGGTTTTGCCCATGGCCTGGTCAAATATAATGTCCGAAAAAAAAAAAATAGACTATCTTTAAAAAGCAATGAAAAAAGGCAGACTTTGTGGTTCCCCTCCAATGTTGCTTTTAGTATTTTTATCATTTTGAGATCAGATCTGTTTTTATAACTAGGCACATATATAGTTAAAATGGCTTGAAAGTCAGGAACAGTATTGGGATGTGATCCTAGAAAGCCATTTAAGGTTTGTTAGTGGAGACACAGCTCTCTAGTTAGATTTAACAGTATAAAAGAAATGTTTCAGATAATGGATCCACAGTGTTCAAGTACTCTAAGCAAACAATTGTGTGAAACAAGTGGTGATGTGAAACTAGTGCTAACCTAAACTGAAGGGGTTACTGTTGTCTTTATTTACCAAAGTAATAACTCATGAATGTCTATTATATGACCTTAAAGCTTTTATAAGGTTATGTATAAAATACTAATATCACATAAGATACGTGACTGCGGCATTGGATTTTTCCAATCTAAATTCAAATGCTACAAAATAGCTACTTTACAGCAAAATATTTTACTCTTTCTTTTCCTGAATTAATTCAATTCATAGAGAAAACACTTCTGAATTTTCTTTGCCTTCCAACAAAGTCATTCGGCTGACATAAACAGAATATTTTTCAACAAATGTAAAGTAAAAGAACTCCAACTTAAAACCTGCTCATTTCAGTTAGGCAAATGAACAGCACTGAGAAAATCTAAGTCAAGTTCTGCGCAGGGCGCCCCGCCACCAACCCCACCCCCGCCCACTCCCCGCCAAATCAGTTATTAGCATGTTCTCTCAAAGCTGTTCTTTGTAATTCACTGATGCAACTCTGACCTTATTCGTGTAAAAGATCAAGGTCTCTCAGCTATAAATCACGAAAACATAACAGCGCACCTCTATTTAATTATGGATTATTTCATTTTCTAGAAAGTATTAGCTGTGGGCTGAATATCAATGTCTTTTGTTTTGTTTTAATCAGACATTCCATTGTGTGGCAAATACACGTGGAATAAAAAACAATTTAAAGGAGAAATTCCTTCTGATGCATGGTTCCTTTGGGCTTGTTCCTGCAGATGATAAGGCACAACATCACAATAGGTGATGAGCCATGGTGGAAGGATGCAGTGAGTCAATGTGCCCCATCATATAGTAGACACGACAAACAAGGTGACAGAGGATGGTGCCTGAGACAAGACAGAGTCTCAGAGAACACAATCCCATGCTCTAGTCTTCGCCTTAGACACCCCCACTTCTCAAAACAGTTAACATTTTCCAATGTCATCAAATTATGAATCGGTCACTCCCCAAAAGCTCACTCCACATTATTTCTTACATTGAGGAATCAGCATTTAATAATGAACCTTTGGGAGGTGGCTTCATCCCCGAACTGTTACACTTCTTACATCTCTATGTTTAAATCTACTCTCCAATATGATACTCTTTGGAGGTAGGAACGCAATAGATTCTCTGTGAATAGGCTTCATATCCTTACAAGAAAAGCTGCAGAACAATTTCCTTGTCACACTGTCTGAAGATGCAAGTCTGAAGCCTGGAATGCAAACATGGACAATCACTATAGGTGACTATGTTGATAACTTTATCTTGGATTTTCACAAGGCAGAACTGACAAATGACATTTCTATAGTTCATATTTAGCCTGTGTACTTTGCTATAGTAGTCCAAACGAAGTTGGCAATAGTGTGATATAATTTATCTCTGATTTTATTTATTTACTGCTATACTTTGAGAAAAGCCAATGTTTACTTCTAAATACAAGGTCAATTATTCTTAATTCAACCTAGGAGTAAATGATTGAATGAGAATATGTGTAAGGCAGCTCTGACATGATATTAAATAGATACCATTAAAACACCAAAGAATCCTTGGAATATACCCAGAAAATGTCCTACCACACAACAGGGACATATGCTCAACCATGTTCATAGCTGCTTTATACATAATAGCCAGAACATGGAAACAGCCTAAGTGTCCCTCAATAGAAGAATGGACTAAGAAACTGTGGTACATTTACAGTATGAAATACTACTCAGCGATTAAAAACAAGGAATTCCCAAAATTTGTGGACAAATGGATTGATCTAGAAATTATCATAATGAGTGAGTTCACCCAGAAGCAAAAAGAGACAAACGGTATATACTCACTTATATAAAGACACTAGTCCAAGGGATACGTACCATGAAAAACCTTACTTACCAGGAAAGTGGGTCAGAGGAGAGGACATCCTATTGAGACTTTAGGTGAGAGTAGCATGGAAGAATGGGGAAATAGTAGGATCCACAGGGTCCTGGAAACCTACAAGAAGAACTTTATGACAGGCAGATCTGGGTCCTGGGGGCCTCCTCAAACTAAGGCACCAGCCAAGGAGAATATAGTCAGTAAACTTCGAACCCCTACCAAGACCTAGATGACAAACAGGACATTCTCTACCATTGAGTGGAGAGTGAGATCTGGCTCTCACACGAACTCTGGTGCCCCTTATCTGACCACGTCCCCTGGACGGGGAGGCCTGGCAGCACCCAGAGGAATGATAGCAAGTTACCAAGAAGAGACTCAATATTCTAAGAGCATATATAGGGGGAGGAGGTCTCCCTCAATCACAGACATAGGGGAGGGGAGAAGGGGGGAAGTGGGAGGGAGGGAGGAATAGGAGGAAACAAGGGAAGGGCTAACAATTGAGACATCATATGAATAAATTAATAAGAAAAACACTAAAGAAGTAGATATGTTACGCAGTGTTAATACACTTCCTACAAAAGTCTAGAAATAAATTATCTACGAGTTATTATTGAACCGAATTGATTCCTGTCTTTTAGTATTATGGTACTTTGCACTAATTCTTTTGAGTCAGTGTTCTGTGTATGTTTGCTTCCTCTTCCATCTTGGGGGTGTTTAACTTTATCTTCAGATTAAAGTAGTTTTTTCCACTGTCCTCTGTATTATTGGCTTAGTGGTCATAAGCTTCTGAAATATGTCCTTATTGTGGAGAATTTTAATTTTTCTTTCAATTAAGTCTGGGTGTGTATGTTTGCTCTTTTTAACCAATGGAGTACAGGTACATACCTATTCTGAAGCTCTTGGCTTCGCATATAGCTTGATCTTTCTCTAATGCAGTACTTTGACATGAACTCTGGTGCTCCATATTTGACCACCTCCCCTTGGTGAGGAGGCCTGGTGGCAGTCAAAGATAGAATAAGCAGGCTACCAAGATGAGACTTGATAGCCTTTGAACATATAGTGGGGGAGGAAGTCCTCCTTGGTCATAGACCTAGGGGAGGGGAACAGGAGGGAAGGAGGAATGGGAAGATACAAGTGATGAGATGGAATTGAGTTGTAATCTGAATAAATTAATAAAACTTAAAAAAGAAAGTATGAGAATAAACCAGGAGGCTTTGTAAACCCAATGGAAATTTTTCATATGCTATGCAGAATTTCTAATCACCTGATGGGATGGTTCAAGGCAGGTTAGTGAAGAAATATGCTGATTTCGATAATCCTTCATATGAGTGAAACAGGAATATCAATTCATAAATCAAGTAGCCAAGGACAAAGATGGGATTACCAAAGTAAGAATAGTTTATTTAGAAATAGAGCAGAAATAAAAGTAAAAGGAAGGAAACAGAGCAGAGATTGAGGAATAATTTAGGAAGTAAAGATGATAGTATTTAATGACTGATTATGTGTTCAGTAAGAAAAAGAGGAGCAAATGGTGGTATTCAATAAGGATATCTTCTGAGATCATACTTAATATATATATATATCAGAAAATATATATGCACACAAAGATCCTGAAGATAGCTGGAACTCAGATATGTACACTTGTATTGGATATTATATATCCAATGTATAACAGCATTGTGTTAAATTTCAAAACACAACTGATACTTTTTACTATATTTGAACTGTGGCCTGGAGTTAGTGGTGCTGTTTGAAAAGATGGTCCAGCCATATTTGAAAAATATGTCATTGGCATGTTGATGACCTAGTCCGAGGTCTAGTTTGCTTCGTGTTTCACGTTTGTGGACGAAGATATGATGTCTCAGATTCCTATTTCTCTTGTCACATCTACTGTTTGCAGCAAGGCTGCATTGCCGTTATGGACTCTTATCTCTCTAGAACCACAAAACAAATTAAAATCTTCCATAAATCACTTTTGATCACAGTATTTTGAGCATAAAACAGAAATAATTAATATGGAAGGAAGTTAATTAGTTGTGATATAGTAGGTTTCCATTATTTTGAAGTCCTTATAGTTTACTATCAAATTCTCTAGAAATAATTAATTCACAAGGATTGAAGGTCATATTTTCCTTGATAGCATAATGATTTCCTGTCCTACCCTTATTGTCCATTCACCAGAAAGTTTTTCTTGTGATCGATAACAATCACAGCAAACCAAACTAAACCAAACTAAATCAAAACAAACCTAAACAAACCTAAAAGTCCTCTGATGAACAGGATTAATCATTGATGAGCTTGTTTTCTCTGTCTCTGTCTCTGTCTCTGTCTCTGTCTCTGTCTCTGTCTCTCTCTCTCTCTCCTGTTCTCTCCCTCTTTTCCCTTCTCTCATTCTCCCTTTCATCCAAATCAGAATAATATTTAGAAAACTTTCAAACCCAACATTCAAGCCAAGGTGGAAAAAAATAAAAGTGCAATCTAGGTAACAGTAAAATTAATTTGTTGTTTGCACCCTCTGGAAAACCACCCCAGAATTTTTTTTAACGATTCAAAATTATTTTATTTATTTATTTATTTATTTATTCTTGTTACATCTTAATGGTTATCCCATCCCTTGTATCCTCCCATTCTTCCCTCTCTCCCATTTTCCCCTAAATTCCCCTCCCCTATGACTGTTCCTGAGGGGGATTTCCTCCCCCTGTATATGCTCATAGGGTATCAAGTCTCTTCTTGGTAACCTGCTATCCTTCCTCTGAGTGCCTCCAGGCCTCCCCCTCCAGGGGACGTGGTCAAATATGAGGCACCAGAGTACGTGAGAAAGTCATATCCCACTCTCCACTCAATTGTGGAGAATGTTCTGCCCATTGGCTAGATCTGGGTAGGGGTTTAAAGTTTACCGTTTGTATTGTCCTTGGCTGGTGCCTTAGTTTGAGTGGGACCCCTGCACCCCAGGATTTTTTTATGAGGCCACATTATGGAACTTTCCCAAGATATGGCAGTAAGAAAGGCTATCGCACCAATATTTTGACATTTTCAAGATAGTTTTATAGAGTGTAATAGTATGTAAAAGTTTTCTACTGATAGAGTCATTACAAGTCATGTATGCTACACTAAAATCAAAGGAGAAGTAGTTCTAATATGGAGTGATACGTTCTGGTAAATAGTGCTTAGAAATGAAGAAACAAAAGAAAGATAATTATTTTAGGTTTAGTTGTAGGAAGACCATAGGATTTTTATGAGAGATAATTAAATTGTTTTTTTCCAGCAATAAAGGTAGGTAAAAGCAAATGGACTCAAGAATCCAAATGGAATTCATATGTTTATTGTTAATATCAGATTATGAAGTACAGTGAATGCTGCAACATGTTGGTAGTCTAAGGAAAACACATCTCTAAGCTTAGAATATGAAAACAACATGCCCATTTTTGATGTCCACAAACTGAGAGCTTTGATATTTAATTATTTTTTTACAGGAATTCCTTAAGCAAGTTTGTAAATAAAGCATAAAAGAAGAAAAGCCTAATAACGACAAATCTCATTACTAATGACCTACAATTGGCCTATAAAAGAAGAGATTAAATATATCAGTAAAAAAGAAGCTTCACTGTACACACACACACACACACACACACACACACACACTCATCACACAAATCACATCTAAAAAAGAGTATCATGAACTTCAATCCAAAAGCAATGAGCAGACACTAGATATTATTGATATTATTTGGGGGAAGAATGTATATGATATTTATTCAAAACTAAAACAAGTACTTCCCCCCACCCCTTGGCAGCATGCAACCTAAAAAAAATCATTTTTACACCCTGATCATACCCTCATTCCTCTTCTTCTCCCAGTCCCACCCTCCCTCCCTCATTCCCCCTCTCTCTTCCCCTATTCTTCAAAAAAAAAAAAAAAAAAAAAAAAAAAAAAGGGGGGGGGGAGGGGGCTACCCATCCATGCCAGATCAACAAGTCACATCAGGACTGAGCACATCATCTCCCTCACTGGCCTCGAAAGGAAGTCCTGCCTGAGGGAAGTGATCAAAAAGCTGGCAACAGAGTCCAAGGCATAGACAGCCCCAGACCCCTTACTAGAGGGCCCACACACAGCCTGATCTGCCCATTGAATCCATCTATGTAAGTAAGGGTCTAAGTCCAGTCCACACATGGTTCCTGACTGGTGCTTCAGTGTCAGAAAGCCTCTCTGGGCCCTGGAGAGTTGGTTCTGCTGGTGTTCTTATGGACCACCTTTCATTACCAGGTTACTTTCTCCTTCCCCTCACTTTTTCATGAGACTCCCTAAGAATATGTTTCAAATGCCACTGGGTGTAGTGTCTCAGAGGGCAAATCTGTTAGGTTTCTTTCTGCAGTCATAGCAGAATATCATTAATAGTCTCATGGGTTGGCTCTCTCCCATGGTGTGCATCTTGGTTTGAGCCAGGCATTGGTCGGACATTCCCTCAATCTCTGTTCTATGTGCTCTATCTTTACCCCTGCATATATTGTAGGCACGGTAAATTATTGGTCAAAGTTTTTGTGGGTGAGTTGTGGGTGAGGGAGTCAGAATCCCCCTCATATTCTCTTGGGAGCCTACCCTGACTTAGGTCTCCAGCTTGTCACAGAGATGGCTCCACCCACAGTTTTCTTTCTCCTGCAGGCCTTCTGTCCTCCTGCCCCACTCTCCTCAGGTCAGATCTCCATTCTCATATCTCTCTGTGCTCCATTCTCCTACGTAATTCACTCTCCTCAACCACTACCTCTGTCTTTTCTATTTCCTCTTCTTTGCGAGATTTGAGCATCCTGCCTTGGATCTTCCTTGTTAGTTATCTTCTTTGGACCTGTGCAATGTTTAAGTTAAGTACTATATGTCTAAAATGCATTTATAAGTGAATACATACCATGCATATCTTTCAGCTTCTGGATTACCTCATTCAGGATAATGTTTTCTAGTTCCATTCATTTTCCTGAAATTTTCATTATTTCTTTACTTTCAATAGCTGAGTGGTATTCCATTGTGTAGATCACCATAGTTCTTGATCTGGCAAACAGCTTACCTCTGCTTGCTCTGTCTTTCTTGGTTGTTTGTTTTTTTCTAGACAGAGTTTCTCTCTGTAGCTGTGGCTGTCCTGGATTCACTTAGTAGACCAGGTTGTTCTCAAATTTACAGAGATCTGCCTGCCTCTGCCTCTGAATCCCTGAGTCCTGGGATTACATGCTTGCACCACTGCACTTGGCTCTAAAACAAAGTAAATGTAAAGCTTTAAATTTTGGAGAAAAATTGACAACAAGACTATGTTGAAAAATTAAAAGATGCACTGGGATAATTTTGGGACTAATACGATGTAATATTTTCTGTCTTGGTACAGATTTTAATGTATTTAATGCCATATTCTGTGTGTCCTTATTTATTTTTATGAGTCCCACTCTGTTACTCTGTATTGATCTTGAGAAGCCGTTTAAAAATTTTTATAGTTATAGATGTTATCAATATACCAAATATTAAAACTATAAATACACATACATTGTGTATTAATTTGAAGTTCCTTTTTTGTGAGAGAAGTCATTTGATTTTTTTAAAAGGAGCTCAGAAAATTTTTCTTGGGAGGGATTGTACTGCTGGTTCCCCACTGTGATTTATGATGTTCAAGATCAGCCTGAGGGATCAATGGCGACTCCACACTGTGACCCTCCTGGAACTACAGCTCTCATGTTCAGTGAGCTGAAATGTTAGAGACAGTGTATAGACGCAAAAAGAACAATTTTCACCTTCTCTCCCAGTGGTTTCCTTATCTCTATTATTTTAATTATTTCCCAATCGAATGACTTGGGGGAAGGGTTTGGGCTGAATTGTCCTGATCCAGAATATGACCAGTCGTGTGATTGATTAGTAATTTTACCTTTACGTTCAAGAAAATAGATACTGCATACATTTCTTATTAGTATGTCCGGTAACAATAGTCCAGTTTTGTTTTGGCAGTCATCATCCACACGTCAATATGACATCATTGTGGCATGTTTTATGCTACCAAAGAAAGGTTTGGCTGATCTTTACTCATCATATGGCCAGATTGATCTGAGAACTACACTATATGTTCATCATATACTGTTGAGTTATTTCCTACTTGTTTCGGACGTGAGATTCTTATGACCTTTCTATTAATAAATATTACTAACATTTCTTTTCTTTGACATTGTATAATGTGTACGTAGAGTTTTCCAAGAAATATCTATGCACTAACTAAAATACAATAACATTTGTTTAAGCTGGTCATTCTTTTATCTTTTTAGTTCTTAGCAACAATTTTCAAGGGGAACTATGGGGCCAGAGTTTTTATATATAATAATTTTAATTTGGATCTTCATCTTTCTTTTTTACTCCTCCCTTCTTTCCTTCATGGAAGGTGGATTGAGGGCTTGTCAATCTCAATGATGTTTTCTTTTCTTTTAAAGCTGTTTAATATATTTTATTAATTTGTTCATATTACACTTAATTGTTATTCCATCCCTTCTATCCTCCCATTCCTTCCTCTCTCCCATTTTCCCTTGACTCTTCTCCCCTATGACTGTTACTGAGGGGGAACTCCTCCCCCTGTATATGCTCGTAGGGCATCAAGTCTCTTTTTAGTAGCCTGATATCCTTCTTCTGAGTGCCACCAGGTCTCCCTATCCAGGGGACAGGGTCAAATATGAGGCACCAGAGCTCGATTGAAAGTTAGACCCCGCTCTCCACTCAACTGTGGCTGGAGAGATGACTCAGCCATTAAAGGCTAGGCTCACAACTGAAAATCAATGATGTTTTCGAAGATCCAAGTCTTGTTTATTAATTCTGTGATTTCCTTTTTCCTCTACTTCACTAATATGTCTCCTAATCCTATTATTTCTTACCTTCTTCTATATTTTGGCTTGGCCTTTCTATTTTTTTTCTAGAACACTAAGGAAAATTTGGTCTAATTATTTGAAACTTCTCTGAAATTTTAATATAAATGATAATATATGTTAAACCTTCTCCTTTAACTATCATGGCTTCATTTCAAAGATTCCTGTATTCACAGCCACTATATTTTCAAAGTATATTTTTATTTACATATATGAATATATTCCAAAAAGTAATAGAAATATTAAATCATGAAAAATACATGTTCACTGTAAATTCTGGGAAAAAACAAGAGAAAATGAAATATAATACTAGTAACTAGAAAGGAAACATTTTTTGTTTGTTTGTTTTTGAAACAGGGCTTCTCTGTGTCATCTTGGCTGTCCTGGACTCAAATTGCAGGCCAGGCTGGCATCAAACTCACAGTGATCTGCCTGCCTCTGTCTCTCTGAGTGCTGGGATAAAGGCATGTGGGATCACACCTGGCTAAGTAAGTAAACAATGTTGTCACCTACTATTACTTTATTTTAAATAGCAATTAATTATAAAGGAGAGGGACTTAAGAGAGATTGCTCAGTGAGAAAGAGTGCTTAATGTTCATTCCTGAGGCCTGGCTTTCAGTTCGCAATATCCATATAAAACCTGAGTGTGACTGCATTATATGTCTATCAGCTCAGTCTATAGGTATGCTGAAAGTCTGCTGATACCAGTTAGCTGGTAGCCTAATTCCATGTTCAATGAGAGACTTTGTTCCAAAATTATGAAGGGGAATGTGACAGAGCATGGTACCTGACATTTTTGCCACCAAGTCACACAGGTGTACACACTGACATACATATGCACATGTAGTGCAAACACATGCATACACTAATACATATAAATACACACAATAATAAAAATATCAAATAAAATAAAAGGACAAATGCGAAGCTTAATATCCAGTCAATTGTTATGCATTGAGTGTTAAATATACATACAATTTGAAACAAAAATATTGAAGAAAAGTGCATTCAAACACTAAGGGGAAAAAAGCTAATGTGACATTTTAGAATGAGAACTTGAATCAGAGATTAAGGGAGGCCTGCAGAATCATGCCAGAGTATTTAATATGAAGAGATAACGTTCCTAAATGGTGATGTGCTCATCAAAATGCATGAATCAAAAATGTAATATCACTGAAAGGACAGTTAGCTATATCCACTGTTGTAACTGGAGACTTTAACAACTTCTTTCAGCATTTTCCTGGTTTGTGGTATGGCTCTGTATCCTTCCTCTATGTTACTGTTTATGTTTCTATTGAGAAGTGCTAATCCTCATGTTACAGGAAACAAGGCACCAAAGTACCATGAATAGACAAACCAGGTACAAAGCAGAATCCTCACTTGGTACACTAACATAAAAAAAAAATCAGGTATTGCCATAAAAATTCCGTCATACCAATGACCTAAAGATATTAAATTGTAGTTGCCAGGAGGAAGAGATTAAAAAAAATACAAGTTCCAACACTTATTTTCCTCCAAGTACATTTGCTGACATAAAGAGGAATATGGAGCCTAGGAGAGGATAACGAAAGAAAAAGCATGAATCTTATTTGGTTACAAAACTAACATTCAGTAAAAATATATACTGAAATAAAAACATTGATTAGATGGTTTTTGAGCCAGTACCATCTCAGTTGTGAACTATGTGTAACATTGATTGAGATGCACAAAATATCAAATATGCCTTAATCAATACTAGGATTAAAATTTCAGTTGTGCTACATATTAATCACTGTAAACTTGAGGAAAGTACCAACTATGCAATAATTTATACAACAAACAATCAACACATACATTCTACCCTAAGCATTGGTTGTATTGTTTGACTGAATGTAGTAACCAATTATTAGATTTTTACGATAATCCTATATTGTTTGTGGGTACTCTATCACAAAGAATATCAAACTAAAATTAAATACAATTTGGTTGTGATTCTAAATGGCTTGACAACATGGGACTCCGTGTATCCAAGAATTAACTATTCTACTGCTAATAAAAATATATATTATGTAAATCTTGTTTTTATTTGATCAGAGGAAGGGATGAGATAAAAACTGTACCAAATCTGTATGAGTACACAGCATGGTCTGAGCCCAGAGTGTTTCTTTCTCTGTTTTAGCTATCTCTAGGTGTAACCGTACAATATAATCTCCTATAAGCCCAGACCTTGAAGGCTTCAGCTTCAAGCCTCTATCTGCTAAGATAGAATGTTTCCAACTGCTGAGACTTATAAGATTATCCTTATAGCTCTTTCTGAACTCTGGCAGGCTGGTTCAACTCAAGTGTTTTGGCTCAAAGTTACTCTAAGAATTTGATTCAATCCAAATTCTCTTGGCTTCCATGGAGGGCTAGGGAGTAGAGACAAAAGATTCCCTGGAAGCTCAGAAGACAGATAATCTGGTGGTGTATACAACCACAAATAACAAGAGTAGAGGTGAGAACCGATTCACTAGCTTTCTTCTTCTTTTTTTCTTTTTACACATAAATAAAATACAATACATACAACAAGAAGAACCATGAAACAATCATGAATTATATAGATGTTACTTTCATACTGTTTTAATTATTTGTAGTTGGCAACCTTGAAGAAAACATCTTTCCTATCTTGGTGAGTCTAAAATTCTGAACGTAAATCAATATCTATTATATCTCATTTCTACCAAGTTAAAACATCTATCTAGGCCTAAAAATAACTTACCCCTTAAACAATTAAGCTTAATTATAAAACTAAACTATCTGGTCTTCAACCCCATCAGAGACTTGAGAAGGAATACAACATATTTACCTGAGTGAACCAGAAGGGCAGGTTAACAGCTTCCAAAATGAAAAAATGACAGAGACAGTTTACTGCCTGAACAGTCACCCAAAACTCTTTCCAATGTTGGAGCATCATTTTCAGCTTCTGGCACAGGATATCTGACAGATATATTTGTGACACAGGAATGATAAAAGACTTGCTTACCCTGTCTTGGCAGAGATTGGCTGTCAATTCTGCCTCCAGACAAGCTTGCCCATTTTTAGGTAGAATTCTGTCTGTGGAATAAATGAGGACATATTGACCAGTTGCTGGTTTGCCACATTTGAAGCCATCTATATGAAGAGTTTCATTGATGCTCATCATCTTATTTGAGGTAGGCTGGGTGTTGCCAGGAATTAACTGTCTTATTGTCAAATAATCTTAAAAATATTTGAAACATCTTTAAAAGTCAACCTCTGTTTGTCTCTGAGGTTTTTGAAGACTTTATTTAACTACTTTAATTTATCTATCTATGGAATCATATCTATATGTTAAACCTAGGATGTATATTCTTGTGATTAAAATAGACTAGTAATTGACATGACCATGATTTGATCAACTAACAATTAGCTTGTATTACTTAACTATCCTAAACAGCTTGCATTAGCACTTTCAAACTATTGGGTGTAAACCTTGTATTATAATTGATTTACTATATCATGACAATCCTACACTTGGACAATCACATTTTCACACACACACACACACACACACACACACACACATACATAAACTTTAAAAAGACATACATATTTTATGGTCCCTATATATGGATAGAGGGAAAGAAGGCCACCAGAGAAAAGAGATACTTTGTGTGGAACGTCTCTGTGATAAGCTTAAGTTCTAAGTCAGAATAAGCCTGCGGGAGGATATGAGGAGGACTCCAGGGAGACTCCTAGTAGCAGGGGCTATGGAGACTGAAGAAGACACCCTCTATCTAGACAAGACTTCTAATGGAGGGAGGAGAACTCCAAACAACCAGCAAAAACTTTGACCCAAATATTATCCTGTCTACAAGATGTGCTGAAATAAAGATAGCGCAGAAAGAACAGAAATGGAAGGAATGGGCAACCAATGCCTGGCTCAACCAAAGACCCACTCCATGGAAGAGAGCCAACCTATAAAAATATTAACAATACTCTGCTATGCTGACAGAAAAGAGCTTATCAGATTTTTTTTCTCTGAGAGGCTTCACCCAGCAGTGGTTTGAATAAGATGTAGTAGAAAAGTGGAGGGAAGGACGAAACACCTAGAGGTGACAAGAGCTCCACAAGAAGATAAACAGAGCCAACCAACCAAGGCCCAGAGGGCCTGTGGAGTCTGAAGCCCCAAACAAGAACCATGCATGGACTGGACCTTAGTCCTTTACATAGATATAACAGCTGGGCAGCTAAGGCTTCATGTGGGTCCACTAGTAAAGGGACCATGAACTTCCTCTGACTTGGACTCTGTTGTCTGATTTTTGATCACTTTACCCTGATGAGACTGCCTTTCTGGGGCACAGGGGAAGAAGAGAAACTCAGTCTTGGTACAACTTGATGATCTGGGATGGGTGGGTAAGGAGGTTCCCCTATTCTGAAAAATAAGGAAGGGAGTAAGGGGAAGGAGGGTGGGGCTTGGAGGCAAGGAGAGTGGGGGCTACAACTGGACTGTAAAGTGAATAAATTAATAAAAGACACATGTAATTAGAAATCTAGTAATTGGACATATTCTGTGATTTTCTGAAAATAAGACTTTGATAGGTTCTGATTCTATTATTATCTATTGAGGGCTGTGAAGCATTGTATCATGGAGACAATATCATACAAGTTCATCTCTGCTATCGAGTCCTATCTGATACAGGGTGGTGATAAACTGGATGCTTTTGGCATAGACAAGCAACATGTCAAGGTCATTAGTCCCTATCAGATGACATGTTGCTGTGGAACATCAATGTCTCCCTACATACCATGGCTCTGTGGAAGTATGTTAGATCAACTAAGTGAATAAGTACTTGAGGTGCAGTCCACAGGACTGGAAGGTACATTGGCACCATCAAAAATGATGAAACTAAGTGAGATGATGCTCCTCATCCCCTAATAAATATAGTTTTGTGAAGTAAAAAGATTCAAAATTTAGAATATGGCCAAATTTTGATAGTTATTTTAGTACTGGACTCATATACCCACTGCTATTGGACATCTCAACACACAGATAGCAATACTTAGGCACTGTCTCAAAGTCTGTATTTTAAGTAAGGGTTTCTTAGAGTTCTGCTTCATTGATATCCAAAGTAGAAATCAAATTTGTGTACACATGCCTATATGTGAAGAATACATACAAACAAATAACAGAACACTCTCCTTTTTGAGGAGTTGCAGATACAGAAAGAAGACTCTGATCTTGTTTCTCAGTGCAGAACATGAATGGCTCCTAAAATGTACACAGCTTGTGAACATCTCTACTTTTGATCCTTGTAAGTTGGTTTAAACAAGTGATATGGATATTAGCCCAACATAGATGTCCTCTGAGAGACTCCACCCAGGGGGAAACCGGGACAGATGACGGGACTTGCTGGTGGACTTCAGATGATTATGGTATGGAATAATGGGGAGTGATGGAAGAAACCAGAGGCTTCATGAGCCCCACAAAGAGACCATCAAGGCAGGTGGATCGGGACCCAGGGGGTCCTGAACAAACTACTGTACTAACCAAGGACAAAGCATGCAGTAAACCTAGACCCTCTATTCAGATCAAACCAATGGACAGTTCATTCTCCATAGTTGCTAGAGAGCAAAGACTTCCTCTGACATGAACTCTGGTGCCTCCAATTTGATCACTTCCCCTTGGTGGGGAGGCACAGTGGGCACACATAGGAAGGGGAAGCAAGATATCTGGATGAGACCTGATAGGCTGTGGTCATATGGCGTGAGAAGGGGTACCCTTCTGTCAGAGGTCTAGGGGAGAATAGGATGGAAGAGAAGGGAGGCTTGGAACTTGAAGATACAAGGGAGGGGATAAGAATCAGGATGTAATCTCAATAAACTATGATAAAATAAAAAGAGTTGTGGCAGATTCTTTAGAGAATCAATGTGAAGTGAAAAGCAGCATATTTGTCCTTTGATGTCATTGATGTGTGTCAATACTACCAAAGACTTTGATTCCTATACAATTCTGTCTCAGGAGCAATGCATTATCTTTATCAATGTGATACAAGTACCTTGTTGAAAGAATATGATTTTAAAGTCCATGCATTATGACTGCTTCATCATGTTGCCTTCTGCTTCTAGGTCTCAGGGCTGTAGCCTAGTTCACTTTTTGAGGAGCAATTTCTCCTGTTTACTAAAACTTTCAGTCATATCTGAGTGTTAAATTTATTCTAAAGCATCCACTTATCCATATGGTATAGGTTGAAATGAAAGATTTAATATTTTATGATATCTCCATACTTGATAAGTCTGGAAGGGCATTTTTATTGGAATAACTGAAAGTCCCGGTACATTTGTCTTCCTCTTAGCAGTCTCCAACCAAAGGATCCTTGCTTTCATGGGGACTAGGTATACTGCCTGCTGATTCCTGTGAAAAAGTCTTCAGCTGCTGTCAGCCTTGATAATCACTCTTGCAAGCTGAGATTGTTAGTGTTTATAGCCAGGTTGACTGCATTTAGAAACAAACTTCCTGGAAGGTCTATGTAGGTTTTCCCACATTAGATTTCTAAAGGTAGAAGGTGCCAACATTGCCTAATGTGGGTGGCAATATTCTATTTATTAATGTGCAGACAGAATGAAAACAGAAAATGAATTGAGAAGTTTATTACTGAAAAGATTACTCCCGCCTGCCTCCTTCCATGTGTGTATGTATGTATGTGTGTGTGTGTGTGTGTGTGTGTGTGTGTGTGTGTGTGTGTTGTGCAAGACTTTTTGGTCAACACTATATAACTTATCTTGTTCCAAGAAATGCTGAAGTCAAAACTATTTTTCCAGCATGTCGTGATTTATCTGTGCATAAAATCTTGAACGTTTACTTGATTAAGCTGAGGTCTTCTTACTAAGGAATGGAATTCCAGAAAAAAATGAACATATACATACTCAGAGTGACACAATGCTATGTGACAAAAGTGGTAAGAAGGAGAGGTGGGTAGTTGGAAGCAAAAACAGTATGGAGATGGTGGGCAACTACCAGATACTAGAACGAGGTAAGATAGATTCCTTCATATTTTTCAAAAGGAGGAAGACCTTGCCTACACCTTGATTTGAGACTTGTGTCATCCTGAGTTAGAGATAATACACTTCTTTGTTTTATATATGGATGTCTCAGAAAACTAGCATCCTTGGTTTGCCATTTGTCTGGTACACTCTTGTGTCATCGATAAATGTGAGCAGTTTTGGATTGGAAGCATTAATTTGATAACATTAACATAAATTAACATTAACATTACTAAATCTCTAAACCCTATACTGTCAAACTTTAAGGCTTCGGATGGCTTGAAAGTATTATTTGATTCTATACATTTTAGATTTCTACATGCTATAATTTCATCCAACTTAATATTTTATCGTTAGTTTAGACCATCCAAATTCATAACTTTTAAAAGAATTCTTATGCTTACATTTCTGAGAAAAGTATTGTATTGTTTCCTCATATATAAAACTATAAATTTTGAACTTGTATTTCTGGTATTTATTATTATAAATAAATCTAAGGCCAACAGATTTGTATGTGTTCATCAATCTTCCCTGAATTGAGCCATATAATTCTGCACATTTAGAAATTTATTTAATTCAGTTAATGGTCATTTTTATCAAATATTATCATTACCTCTATGAATTTATTTTGCTCTTTAGAAATAACAAAAATCCATAATTTGAATCTATATTACTTATTCATGTGAATACTTTCCTTTCTTTCTATCTTTCTTTTGATCTTCTCTTTGTAAACTGGAAACTTTCTTGTATTGGTTTTTTGAATAATAATAGAAATTTCAAAACTCATTACCTATTGCTGAATCTACAGACTTGAAATATCTCATTGTTTTCCTTTCTTAACATATCTTGAGTCACAAACCTGTCTTATTATTCATGCTTATCATCATGTTCTTTTTGTAATGGATTGAATGGCTTTATTTCTTTGTGTCTGTCTTTTACCTTTGGTTTCATATATTTCATGACATCTTGGATGCTATTATGAAATTGGAGTACGTACTTCCTGAATATGTCTGGAATATTTTCTTCAAAGACACATTGTTCCTATTCATGGCCAAGGCAATGTTCTCATTAACTTTAGGACACCCACTGATCTTTGAATGGTAAACTGTGTACACTCAACTTTGATAGTACCTGAGTATACAATGGTGTAATTTTCCTCTCTTCTACATTCAGTATTTTTAAAAGTTTATTCTATCCTTGGGCTCTTATTTATGTGAAAATGAAAACTCAATGCATCCTTATTTGCAACTTAAAATTTTATATATTGAGCATGATTCTTTTAAAATGATATATAGCTAGTTACTAATGTTATATCTGGGAAAATAAGGGATGCAACTCTTCATAAATTAGTTTTTTCAAATATTGAAACATTGACCACAAATATAACTGTTAAAATTCTAACAAACTTAAATGAGATAATAGGTTTAGTGTACAACCCTAAGATTTTAAGTGAATATATTGGGGTTGGAGCAATAGGTTAGTGTTTAACAGCACAAAATGTTCTGGATTGAGTTTCCAGCATATGCATGGTGATTCACAGCCCTATGTAACTTCAGTTTCAGGGATCCAATGCTCTCTTCTGAACTGTGTGTGGGAACAAGCAAGAACGTGTTACACATACATATATGCAATCGAAACATGCACACATATAAAATAAAAATAAACTAACCAAAATATAGGCAAAATACTTTAAGTACCACATATATTACTGTTAATGCCTGGCTGTGGCTCTCAAGAGGTCCAAGGTTATTACTACATAAAAAGCATTTATTACTCATTTATATTTAACATGACACAAATATCATAGAAAGTATTGCATGAGAGATAATAGCTGTTTAACTTAAATGGAACTTCTAGACTTGCAATATCTATTCAGGGCACACCTGAAATGCTAGTCTAACTTCCTCACATTTCTCATTATTCTACAGGCTTCATCACCTACTAACATCACTACAGACTGCTGACAAGGCTTTAACATTTGTTGTCTTTTGGGATGCCTTAAGAGTAACAGAACAAGTACAAACAATTTATGTAGGGTCAAATACACTTACTGTTTGAGAGAACGTCTGTCTAAGCATTTCTAGTAAAACTTTTACTGAATTTTAAGCCAGTTTGAAGACAAGTGTGGTAGATCTATGTCACTTATGTGATTATTACACACAGATATACAAACACTTGAAGGTCAGCCTCACCCGCCAGTCCGGAAAAGTTACTAAAAGAGAATGTGAAATTCCTGTGGTTAAAATAATAAGCATACCTCAAGGTTCTAGAATCAACTATACAGTATTTTCAATGAGAAACTATCACTATTGTTACTATTGTGAAACCATTGGCAAAGAAATTCCAATAACAAAGTTATAAGAAATTAAGCAAAACTGAGGGTTGGGATTTCATAGAAAGTTAATGAATGGAAAAGATATCAACCTGATGGTTGTCTTTTGATTTTAATACATAAATCACATAAATAACTTGGCTGTACTAAGAGTGTCTTTAATCATTACTAGCTAAAATGCTGATTCTACTCATTTAATAAAATTACTTTTGGTGTGTATGCATGTGGGATGGTAATGTGGACTAAGTCCAAGGCTTCATATATACTAGGAAAGTGGTCTACCATTCATATTTGTCTCCAGGAAAATAGCATTATTGTTATCTAAGAAAAGCATTAAAATACAGAAGGACAAATGAAAAATAAACTTGTGATGCTTAAAAAATCAAGGTTGGTTTGAAAGTTTTCTTTGCAACTATAGTGATAGTTTCTCAGTGGAAAACCTATATAGTAGATTCTAGAATCATGAAATATGTTTATTCCTATGACCAACAGAATCTTTTACTTCTTTGGGTTTGAGCTATTTCTTAGAACTGGTATCTCATATACCTGAGTTTGTGTATCTGTGCATAGTTACATAAAAAACAAAGCTATGCCACACTTGTTTTCAAAGTGACTTAAAATCCAAGGAAAGTTTTGCTAGAAGTGCTTAGGCATACATTTTCAAACAATAAAAGTTTCTGCCTTGAACAAATTGTGTCTACTTATTCTGATTTCTTAAGTCTCCCAAAGGGCAAGTGTTGCAGCCTTGTCAACAAGCTGAGTACTGTCAGGAGATGATAGAATCTTTAGGAGTAATGAGGAGTGAGAGGGAGTTAGACTAGCATTTCAGGTGTGCCCTTGAAGGATAGTGTGACCTTAGCAGACCCACAGACTATAACCAATGTTTCTCTAGCATGCCCTACCTGTAGTCTTTTGCTCTATCACCAATCCAATTACAGTTGAGACAACCGTTCATGGACTGAGCTTAGATCTGTGAGCTACAATAATTCTCTTTTACTTTATTTCATTCATTGAAAAATTATGTACTATTTAACTTACACACACACACACACACACACACACACACACAGAGAGAGAGAGAGAGAGAGAGAGAGAGAGAGAGAGAGAGAGAGAGAGAGAGAGAGACAGACAGACAGACAGACAGACAGACAGAGACAGACAGAGACAGAGAGGGACACAGAGAGAGAGAGAGAGAGAGAGAGAGAGAGAGACAGAGAGACACACAGAGAGAGAGACAGGGGGGAGGGAGTGTTGGAATGCTAACAAATAAAATTAATACCATGAAGTGGCATTGCTCTTGCAATTGTGCCCAATGATCTGGTTCAGAAGCTACAGTTTTTGAATGAAATGTCTTATAGATATCAGTTATTTTAAAACCTTATCCTCAGTTCATAATGCTTTGAAAAGTAATAAGACATATAGCTTTGTTAGAGATATACCGTTGAAAAGAAACCTGCGGTTTCAGAAGCCTTCCATCAGCCCCAGTGCCTCTCTGCTTCCTGGTTGCAGTTCAAGATGTGAACCTAATTGTTCTCACCACAATGGCGTCACACTGCCATCATGGATTCTAACTCTTTGGAATCATAAGTCCAACGAAATGCTTTCTTTAATTAGTTCTTTTGGTCATTATGTCTTATCATATTAGGAATATGTCTGTAGTGAAAGTAAACAATAGAGAATTTGATGGACCTGACTTAAAACAGGAATTTTAAAATATTGGGATATCTTGGTCTCTAAGGTGAGCCTAGAATTCTGTTAAAGGTATAACTGGCTACTTATGGAGAAAGTTACATTACCATTAAAAATATTGAGGATAAAGAACAATATTTCTGGTTAATGGAAATGAGGAATCCACCAGGAATTGAACTGCTTGTCATCCACATAATATTCAGCCAATGCTCTAGTATCTTGCAGAAAGCTGAGTCTGAAGGAGACACAATGGTTTATTTGGCAGAGGACATTTTAGGGCCTCATAACACTCAGGCTACATCACCTCCACAATCAATGGTAGACTTTTGTCAGGTATACAGAGAACTGTGAGCATAAAAGATTGGATGATTTGAAAAGCTTGTAGCTCTTCTAGAGAGAAGTGTGATAAAAGTTACATCCAAGTGTGGTGTGGCTGCCAAAGAATCTAATTTTCCATTGAGAAATCAGAGAAGATTCCTTGATGACCTCTCAAGAATCAGTAAGATTGCATCCATCCCAGGCTTGAAGACCTTCATTTATCAGAAGATCCTTAGAAGAACCAACTGAACTAGGGTGATCTTTGGTGTTGTTTATCTGGGATTCATGTCTCTTGGTAGAGCAGTCCAGGCACTCAGAGTCCTGTTAGCCATGGCCTAAGTGGGCACAACTTCTGCTCACACTGGCATCAACTTAATGTAATCCACAAAATGCCACTTTGAAAATCATACAAAATAGAGTTTAGTCACAGAGTTGGTTGACAATGAAGCATAATGATCCATTTATAGAAGCACCTACACAAAATTATTAGGCATTGTAATGCTGGTGCTATGGAAGAAGACAGGTGGATCACTCTCTGAGGCTGAATGGACAAGCTAGCTAATGTAATATGGGAGTTCCTAACGAAATAAGAGATCCTGTTTCTAAAACCAAGGTGGGTGGTGTCTGAGAAATGGGACATGAGCTTAGAGTATGGTCTCCATTTGTGAATACAAGTACATGCATACTTTCACATATGTGTCTCCTACACACAGAAAGCATACAAGCTGAGAATATTTTAAGGAGTTGTAGAATCATAGTGACTCCCAGTAAAAATTCAAATTAAAGTTTGAAAGAACAAGTAGTAAATGATACTGTTGAAGGGCCCACTTGATATCTCCAACTGGACAGTACAAAGGCTGTGGTAGTGATGCCAATGAAACAGTGGAAAAGGCAGGAAGTATGAGATGCCAAGAAAGTGAGGTACTTGCAGCAGAATACCATTGGCTGTGAACTAAGCTAGCTCAAGAGAGTAGCCATGAGGGCTGTAGCCAAAAAAGCTACAGGGATAGAACTACTTTGAAGTTTGGTGACTCACATCAAATTCCATGTATTCTGGGTTTTAGTGACACTACATTTTTTAGTGTTTGTCCTTTGGTGGTCTAATTCCCCTTTGATATTTGTCTATTTCTTTCTTTCAGATACGAATAGTTATCATTGTATGTTGTAAGTATATTTAATTTTTTTAACTTTTATTTTTCACAGTACAAGAAAGTTTGTATATAAACTCAAAGGAGATTTTATATAGGAATTCTAGGCAATTCTGGAACACAAGTAATGGAACTCCTGGAAATAGACTGCACACGTTTTTCATTCTGAGATGGGTAGAAAATATTCTGGGTCAGGGTCTTAATGTTATGTTTCCTCTTTTTTTTTTTTTTTTTTTTACTTTAAATGACTATAAATAGGGCATCTTAAACATATTCTTAGTGCTAGGATGCTATTGGGAGATTATGTATTCCTCAGGAGGGAGAAACTAATAAAAGGTATTGGGTTCAGTGAGGGTAAGCTCCTGAAGAAGATATGGGACTCCCGCCCTTTCCTCTTAGTTTGTGAAAAGCATTAAGTGAGCAACTTTCTTCTGGCAAATGTTCCTTATATTGCTGCTCTGTCAATCACATAACAGAGAGGAGATGACAGTGATGAACCTGAACTGAGATACCTGAAACTATAAGCCCAAGTAAATTTCAATAGAATTCATTTGTGTATGTTTTTTTTTCACAATGATATAAAGTCAAATGCTTATGGTATAAATGGAATAAAGAAGCAAACCAGACAGCAACTAAGGAGGTGCAACATCCTGTAACTGTTTATTACTAGCTCAATCATGGTTGTTATAATGTTATCAGTACTAGGTTCATTATGTGTAACTGAGATGCTGAGATGCATTTATGGGTCAACTCCCTGATTTTTTACAAACATGCTGCTGGGGATATATTTGCATTCACACAAACTCCTTAAGGACACCTTGAATATTTACTTTGAATTTTGCCATCAGATTAACAACTATAAATAAATTGATATTAGCAAATTAAAAAATACAACAATCACATGCTTAATAGAGTTCACTGGATATTTTGAGAGGATTTCTAAGCCTTGCTTTATTCTCTTGATACAAATGTTTTGGTTGAATAAACTTTGCAAATTTAAGCGGCAAGTGTTTTTGTTAGTTATACTAGCATCTGTTAGATTGCAAATATTAAAGTAAATAAACTTAGCAGACATTATTGGGTAAATATATATATATATATATATATATATATATATATATATATATATATATATATATATATGGATATGGTTGATTTGTTTTAACATATTTTTACATATATAAAGAAAAACATTTTCAAGCAAACAGCCTGGCACAAGGTGTCCCTTAGGAACTAACTCATGCCTTCATCAAGTAGGAGGAATTGAACAAATGTCAGAGATTTTTAAAAACATATCTGGGAGCTATGGAATACATGGTGCAAGCTAAAATGAATTTTCAAACTGTACAAATGCAATCATTCTACCAAGATGGGTTTTCAAAACTGAATTGCTTGGGAATAGAGGCAGTGTTCATTTGCAGTCCATGATTCTATTCGCACAAACATCTCATAGAGAAGAGAGTGATTTAGTAACTGGTGATGGGTTTTCAAATTTTCCTAATGTGTGTTTAAAAAAAAAGAGGAATTGGTACTTCTGCAGAAAGTCAGATAATTAATATTGTACTTTAAGTTGCAAACTATTTTCTAATCATAACAAAGTAAAAATGAGAGGTTTAGACAAACACTAGTGATAAGAATGTGTTGTTCTAGCTATTATGTGTAATGATGATATTCTGTGTTCTGCTGGCAATGATAGTTTCTGACGCTCAGCAGATAAATTCCAAACTTCACACACCAATTTAAGGCATGGTCTCTGTTGCCTATCAAGAATGTGAAACTGTTGAACCACTCCTTGAATTAGTCGTTTCCTCATTGTGACAAACTACGGGGCAAAACCAACGGTAGGAATGAAGAATTCATTTTCTTTTTTTTTTTTTTTTTTTTTTTTTTTTTTTATTAATTTATTCTTGTTACATCTCAATGTTTATCCCATCCCTTGTATCCTCCCATTCCTCCCCCCCCCCCATTTTCCCATTATTCCCCTCCCCTATGACTGTTCCTGAGGGGGATTACCTCCCCCTATATATTCTCATAGGGTATCAAGTCTCTTCTTGGCTACTTGCTGTCCTTCCTCTGAGTGCCACCAGGTCTCCCCCTCCAGGGGACATGGTCAAATGTGAGGCACCAGAGTACGTGAGAAAGTCGTATCACACTCTCCACTCATATCTGCATACTAGCCCAAGGGGCATGTCCCACGAAAGCCTTCACTTACCAGGAAACTGGGACAGAGGGGAAGGCATCCTATTGGGACTCTAAATGAGAGACGCATGGGAGAACAGCAAAATAAAAGGATCCAGAGGGTCCTAGAAATCTATAAGTAGAACAATATGATAGGCAGATTTGGGCCCAGGGGTCCCGCTCAAACTAAGGCACCAGCCAAGGACAATACAGGAGGTAAACTTTAAACCCCCACCCAGATCTAGCCAATGGTCAGAAGAATTCATTTTCATACTCATTTTCAGTTTTTCATCTATCAGGGCTGTACCCTCACTTCTTAGCTGGTGTAAAACACAAAGGTGTAGGGGAGAGGGCAAGAGGTATTGTGTTATTCACTTTATGACGGCAATTATAAAAAAATTTCTCTCTATTAGGTACCACTTGTAAAGTTTTCTTTTCTCTTTTTGTCTAATTCTTTATTTTATCTTATTATTTTGGTTTTTCAAATTAGTGTTTCTCTGTGTAACAGAGCCTGGATGTCATGGACTCACTCTGTAGACGAGGCTGGCTTCAAACTCACAGAGATATAACTGCCCTGGCATCTTGAGTACTGGCATTAAAGGCATGTGCCACGATGCACAACATTAAATTTCCTATATCTCCCAAAATAATGCCACCAGTAGAGATCAAGTCTTCCACACATAAGCTAAGGGTATATTACATATTTCCACCGTAATTCTCATATTAAGTGAAGAAGAAGGTTAACTTGTTCAGGTATGAGTTTCATTCTTTTTCATTTATCAGAGTAGATGTCCAGACCAATAACTTATTCCCTTGAGTCAAGGACTTCTCACTGGAACTAGTTTCAGGAAAGGCAAGTTCAGTGTTCCTAAATATTCTCTACTTCAACACTCAGTGATGGAGTTTTACACACAGCTGTATTTTGATTGTTGTTTTTAAAATTTATTTTATTGTCTACGTGTGTGTGTGTGTGTGTGTGTGTGTGTGTGTGTGTCGGTGAGTGGATATATTCATGTGAATACATATGCTTGTGGAGGCCAGAGGCTTTGGATTCTCCTGGAGCTGGATGACAGGTGTTTATTATACTTACAGTTTTGAGAACTGAATTCGATTTCTCTGTAAGAGCTGTACACCTGGTCTCTTAGTCGCCAAGTTGGACTCTCTC
Organism: Acomys russatus; assembly: GCF_903995435.1. NCBI lineage: Eukaryota > Metazoa > Chordata > Mammalia > Rodentia > Muridae > Acomys > Acomys russatus. The sequence continues at coordinate 37,843,733 of NC_067157.1, read as the reverse complement.
TTTAGCCCATCAGTTTTTTATTTTTATTTTTTCAATTTAGATCATAGGGACTTCAATCAGGTTCTCTTGTTTACACAGAATCTGGTCTTATTTCATAATAATTCTAAACTATGAAAGCCCTGCATGTTTGGAAAATACTTTCAGACTGAAATCATAGTATGGTCAATATTAATAAGGAAATTCTATTTAGAAAAAATCTGTTAATTTTAATTACAACTTTAAATTATAAAGTCTAAAAATCCTGGATTCTCAAGTTAGAGAAAACACACATTCAAGGAATTCTTGTTTTCGAAATGGCTTTGTGGCTTTCCTGAGCTATGTACTGCATAACCATTGTGAGACAAAAAAAAAAAAAATGCAGAAATGGCATTTAATTCCATGTTTATTCTTATATAACCAAAACTATTTTCCAGAAATCAATGATTGTCAGCAAATAAAGTACCCTATAAGTACATATCTGTAGAGACTCTCTCTTAAACATTATATTCAATGAATTTAGAAAACAGTAAGCAGCAACAATGGAGGAAAATGCCCTGAAATTCTTAGGAAGGTATGTTTTCCCACTCTCGGTATGTATATCTGAATGCTATCTGTTTCTGGTATCACAGAAAGCCTGTCAATCAGCTCCTTTGCTAAAGTGAAGGAATGGATAGTGTGGATTAATTTTATTATGGAAATTGATTTGCATCTTTTATATTTCTTGATTGAAATCTTTCCAGGTAATGGCATTGAAGAATGCTCATAAAACTGCCATGACTAGGGTAATAACTATTATTATGATCAAATTTAATAAAAAAAAATCCTTGCCTGCAATATGGGCACCATGAATAATTCATGCAAATTGTTGCTTAAAATGTGATAGAGAGAGAAAGACTTGTAGAAAAAAAATCTTAATGTATCCAGACAGGAATGATAATTGGTTTTTGCAAATAATGAGTTCTTGATGTAGAAGCCAAGACTAACAAGGAGAAAGGAGAAAGCTCCACACAGATGAGACAAGTCCACATGCCTGAGTTTTGCAGGGTAAGTAGGATAGATGAGTGTTATAAAAAGAACTGTCAGGAAATACGCATCGCAGAGTATTTAGAAATATAGTGCTTTACAAGTAAGACTTGAGGAATATTTAAAATCAGTCTCTATTCGTGTATTCTAAAGAATCAATAAATACTGTAACACTCAAAGCTAATACTAAGAGGTCTAGAATATTAAGATAATGCTGAGGAATTTGCCCTAAATCAGTACCAGAGAAGTAGTTTTCCTAAGATGTTTTTAAAGGATTTTATTTTTGCAAATTGGTTATTTCTGTAGTTATGAAAAATCTTTTGGTTTCAGTTTACTTTTATTTATTTTAACTCTATTAATCTCTTTTCTGACTGCTTTTATTGGTTACCACCTGGTGGAAAAGCATTGCAGTAGCAGCGAGAGGTTGAAATAGATATAAGAAGACAATAATTTTAATTGTAAATATGATCATCACATAAATTACTACTGGCATATACAAGTCTGGCATTTGTTTTATGATACTGAGATACATCATGACCATGATGCTTTCTCTTAATTTGACAACATGCTTTCGTTTATGTATAAAACAGGCTGCATACTATAATAATGTCTTAGGAAATAGAGGCCAGAATATTTCAATAGTTTTTATATGTATAAGATACATGGTTTCCTAAAGAGATATCTTTTATAGCCCTTGTTTTAGGATAAATGTAATTTTACCTCATTTTACATTTAAACACTATTTCACTAGAAAAAGAATCCAAAAGGCCATAGAAAATGAAAAGTCCTCCCATGCTCATGGACCAGTAGAATTAAGATTTCAAAAATAGCCATCCTACCCAAAGAAAATTACAGTGTCAATACAACCTCAATTAAAATAACCAGAACATTCTTTACAGAAAAAAAAAAAAAAAAAATACTCTAATATTTATGTGGAATAAAAAAATGGCTCCAAATGTCAAAAATAATCCTGAGAAAAAAAAAGAAAAATGGCAAGAAAGGTAATCATACTACATATCAAGCTATATTATGTACTGTATTTTCTGGCATATATTGAAGACTTTTTAACTTAGGAAAACTCTGTACCAAAGTTGGAGGTCATCTTATATGCTGGGTGCTTCCCTGCTGCTTTCTTCCCCTTGCTTCATATGTCCAGGGCATATAGTAGGGATGCCATGGCTGACTCTCCACTCTGTGGGGGGGGGGGTGAAGCAGGGAGGAGCAAGCTGAACACATCTTCCTGTACCTTGAGGAAAAGAACGTGAGCATGGATCGACTATCCACCAGAACCTGTCTATTTGACTAAGAGCGCTGTCTTATTTTTGAGTTGAGTGTGGAAGATGCCTTAAAGGGGCAGTGTAGGCTGGCACTAGCTGTCTGCCAACATTTGGTAAAGCACCTGGCTGTCTGTGCCCTGCCTGCAAATAGACACATGTCCGAGTCTGCCATACAGATTGTGAGTTGGATGAGGGGTAGTATATTCCCAACTCTATATTTTAAATGGAGAAGTTCAGGGTGGTCTTGTATGCAGGAAAATACAGTAATTATTTTAATAAAACCAGCATAGTAGTGGTAAAAAAAAGTTCAATAGAACAAAATAGAAAATGGAAACATAAGAGCACATAACTACAGCATCTCATATTTGACGAGAATGCCAAAAAAAAAAAAAAAAAAAAAAAAAAACAAAAAACAAACAAAAAAACAAACAAAAAACAAAAACCAAACCAAACCAAAACAAAAACCACTGTATTTAACCAATGATGCTGGGAAGACTGAATGTACAAATGTAGAAACATGAAATTAGATTCCTACCTATTAGCCTGCAGAAAAGTAAACTCCAAACTGATCAAAGACTTCACTGTGAAACTGCTTGGACAAAGAAACAAACAAAGCCAAAATGGGGGCTGGGTTCTAGAAGATATAGATATAGGAATGAACTATCAGAATAGGATGGCATTTGCATAGGAATATTTGCCAACAATTGCCAACTAGACATTATAAAACAAAAAGCTTCATTACAGAAAAAGAATCAGTCTAGTGAGGAACAAGTCCATAGAGGAATCTTTGCTAAGTAAACATCCAAAATTTACAAAGAACTTATAATATATATATATATATATATATATAAAATTAATTGAAGTAATGCTGATGAATTTGGGAGCATGAAGGAAGTTTTACGGGGAACGAGGAGATGCAGGAGTGCTATTGATGCAGTCCTCATGTATGAAGTTCTTGAAAAAAAGAGAAAATGAAAAGAGAGGTCTAAAAAGAGAGATTACAAAATCATAACGAGTGAGTTAACCCAGAAGCAGAAAGACTCAAATGGTATATACTCACTTATATCTGCATAGTAGCCTAAGGGGCATGTCCCACGAAAGCCTTCACTTACCAGGAAACTGGGACAGAGGGGAGGACATCCTATTGGGACCCTAGATGAGAGAAGCATGGGAGAATAGCAAAGTAGAAGGGTCCAGAGGGTCCTAAAAACCTACAAGTAGAACATTATGATAGGCAGATTTGGGCCCAGGGGTCCCGCTCAAACTAAGGCACCAGCCAAGGACAATACAGGAGGTAAACTTTAAACCCCTACCCAGATCTAGCCAATGGACAGAATATTCTCCACAGCTGAGTGGAGAGTGGGATATGACTTTCTCACGTACTCTGGTGCCTCATATTTGACCATGTCCCCTGGAGGGGGAGACCTGGTGGCACTCAGAGGAAGGATAGCAGGTTACCAAGAAGAGACTTGATACCCTATGAGCATATACAGGGGGAGGTAATCCCCCTCAAGAACAGTCATAGGGGAGGGGAATAAGGGGAAAAGAGGAGGGAGGGAAGAATGGGAGGACACAAGGGATGGGATAACCATTGAGATGTAACAAGAATAAATTAATAATAAGAAAATAAATAAATAACATTAAAAAAAGAAAAACAAAACAAAACAAATTGCTACTGATTACCTTAGAAGTGATTAACATACTTTGGTGTTGGGAAATGCAAGTTAAAAGTACGTTGAGATTTCATCTTACTTTAGTCTTAATACCTAAGATTAAAACAAAAACTGTCAATAATTCTGGTGAGACTATGGGAAAAGAGTAACCTCTATTTACTGTTGGCAGGATTACAAACTGGTTCACCCACTATAGATATCATTGTGAAAAATTCACAGAACGCTAAAATCAGACCTAGCTGCACTACTCCTTACCATATATCCAAAGAACTATTACGCATGGACTTGCTAAGCTGTGTTTATCACCAACCTATTCATACCTAGGGGATGGAAATTACCTACATTGTCTTTCAAAAGATGAATGGATGATGAAAATGTGGTACACATACACAATGGAATTTTATAAATTAAATGAAAGGAAGTGAAATCATGAAAATTTCTGGAAGATTATTACATTTTATATTGAGTAATTTAATGCCGTCCCGGAAAGACAAATGTTTCAAGTTCTCTCTTTATTTTTTGGATGTTAAATCTCAGTCTTTAGATGTGAGTATATAACCTAGAGTAACCACAGAAACCAGGAAATTAAGACAGGATCATAGGAGATAGTAGCCTTAGAGGCATGAAGAGTGAGATATATGTGCTGTGAGTGGACAAATGAGAGAGAGAGAGAGAGAAAGCAAAGACTTATATAGGTTATGGCGAGAAAGGGGAAGGAGGAATAACCACCACTAAATAATTTTTTTTATCTCTTGTAAAATTAATTTATTTTTACACAAGATTTTATGTGTATGTACATGTGCATGCGTATATTATGTGTAATTCATATGTATATGCTTCAATGTATTATTCTATTTTAAGTGAAATTATATCATTTGGGATGATAATGTTTTCCCCCACATACCATAAGCTATCTAACAAAATGTGCAGGGCCATGCATTGGAAACCTTTGCTCACATTGTTGGTCAACAGGGTCCAAGGGACTCCCAATACTATATAGACTATTGCTGCAAGCCGTGGCTGTCTCCTAGCACTTGAGGGCAAAAATATATTGCTGAAGACAGCAGATACTTTGTAAGCTGACTTTGACACTTCCTCAATGAGGATGAACTCACATAGTTTCTATATACTCTTCCAAGAGAGAAAAATCAATGAATAACCATACCATTCTATAAGATTAAGAAGTATAATGACAAGCATGCCCAGATATTCTGTAACATTCAAGAGTGACACTTATCTTAGGGATAACCCATAACCATTTAGTTAAATTGTACTTTTGCCTGCTCAATATGTAATTCATGACCAATACTTGAAATCCAGCCAAATACTCAAGGCTGATGAGGTAATGGACTCCAGAGCAGAATATACTACTTTTTTTTTCATAAACTAGTATAATTCTCAACTGAATTTTAGATACTTATCTTTATATACTCAGTATATACCTGCACACACACACACACACACACACACACACACACACACACACACACACAGACTATTATAGATATGCACAACTGGTGGAAATGTACAGAACAAATGACCATATTGTGCCCAAACCAATGAATAGACACATTTACATTACAAATCCTATGCAAAAAAAGCTCAGGGACATACTTCAAGAGGATCTGGAAAGTTTTTAAGAACCTGAGAGAACCAAGATGGTTGTGAATGTCTCCAGGTTATTGCAACAAGCTGTACCCATGGACTATTAACAATATAGTCCCCTAAACAAGACTTGAATCATTATAACACCATTTGACATAATGATGTATATATATATATATATATATATATATATATGCTTTTGATATAATATACAATTAAGTATAAAAATATATTTAAAGAAAAAAGTCATATACATAATAGTTAAAGAAAAAGAGGTCATGAATTTACAAGGTGTTGGGGTCATGGGAAGAGTTGAAGGGAGAGAAGAAGGAGTAAAAATGATATAATTTAAGTACCCAGTGTGGCATGGGAAGCCTGTTAGTGGCCCAAGAAACTTTTACTCCTTCTACCCATCTTCCATCAGTTGCCAATAAATCTCCAGCTAAGTTTTAGACCTTGCGAGCCCCTACATCTTCCATGGTGGAATTTTGACTGGGTTGACCTTGGACAGGTCTTACACATGTTCTGTGAATTAATACATGAAACATTCCAAGCCATATTCAAAATACAGTTTTAATTAGCAGTTACATCTTTCTACTTCTCCTATCAAGACGACCCTGACCTTGCAGTGGCTGTTACTTAAAATATCTCCTTTCAGGTTGAAAATTCATTTTCTCATTCTCAGAATATTTTTTAGTCCTGGTTTGAGTTCCACACAAACCACTGATCCTAGAAAAAAACATTTCAAAAATCACTTTGGTATTCTTTTTACAAAGAATCAATGTTTATTCTCTCATGTCTATGTAAATTGTATTCTATAATATATAATAATTCATAAATATAGCTTTGTTTTATGGAATGTCCCAGCTATTACATTAAATTAGTATTGCTTTATTTTAAGTCTCAAATAACAAATGATGATAACTATCATTAACAAATTCATTCAGGTAAAACTAAGTTGGTCAGACACTTGACCTTTTAATTCATGGACATACATAGCATCTATTACTAAGAAGTAGTAACAAAACTCAAAAGTGAACTTCTATCATTATACAAAATAACAAGGCTTCTTTAGGAAATTCAATAATGAAACAACAGAGACAAAGTAGTCTATTTTCAACTAATCTTAAGTGGAAGAGGAAATTTTTAAAAAGATAAACAGAGACAAATATAAAAGGCAAATGGTTTTAGTGTGTCTATATTCAGATCCTAATCGATTCTTGGATTTTCTGATAAAGGTGGAGCACTTAAAAACTCATTGAAGATTGATGGCACTAAAGAATTAGGTAGGGTTCATTCAGTTAGTTGACAACAAATGTGTGTTTACATTCAAAATGAGTAGAAAATATAGAGAGGAGAAAAATGACAGCGATTAGGTTTAGTTCTGGAGTAGAAGATAATAAGAGCATCTCTCTCTCTCCCTCCATCCCTCCATTTCCTCTACTCACAAAGAAACATATGTGTTTACTTGAGTATCATAAATATATACAAGTATACTTTATATAAACGTTGTATATGCCATGTTCACATATGTATGTGTGTATATGTATAGTAGATATGCATGTATCTACCATGGATTACTCTTTCCTAGATGGTCTGATTTAATGTAATGTTCATGTTTTAAAGAAGACTTTAATGGCATTCTGCATTCAGGTAGAAATGCTGATATTTTAAAATTGTCTTTTTCTTATATAATAATGCTATTTTTCAATCACATGAAAAGAAGTAATTTATAAAAATGTACTTTATCAAAGATAATGACTCATATTTTCTCCTAATGCTTTATATATTAAACCTTTAAGTAACAAATACCTCACTCCCAGGCTCTCTATTATTTTCACACAAAACATTGCTTAGTTATTTCAAGGATCTAATTAAATTCATTTTATTTCAGAAATTACCTTGAGAATCCTAAAGATGCAATTAAGTTAATACCAATGTTGGATTTTGAAAATCTTTTGATCACTCATATTGTCACAATGAGGTAATGGTGGGAACAATTTAACATCTAAGCGTGAGTGACTGAAGCTGGATAAATCCTGCTGATGCACTGCTCAATCTGAAATGACAGGAGATAATGTTATCCTTCCCTAACGAAAGAAATACTGTATCCCTTCCCTTAGAACATAATTTATCTTCTCATTTTAATTATACACACACACACACACACACACATACATATAATTCTAACATATGTGTATATGTTAGGGTTTCAAATAGGATGTTGTGTTTCAGAAAATGTATCACAATTATGAAAGTTTTTAAACATGTCATGAATATGCTTCTTCCTAAACTTTGGTATTTTAATCAACTATGCCTAAAACATGTGTTGTGTTGGCATACTGGCTATAATCATTTTTTATGATAACCAAGAAGATGGCAGATTCTATTGATTCAAACAGGATGGTATCCTAGGTTACGGACCAATTTATTAGACCAAATTTTTGTATTAAAATGATTGGAGAAGTAGCTGTAAAGCAATTGATAGCTTTTTATCATTTTAAATATTCTTACATTTCAGTGTATTAGCATATTTATATAAACTGCATGTTAATAATTGCAGAGAGTGATTTCAAAGTATATATTAAGTTAACGAAAGTAGAAGATATGTATTAGTTATGGTTTAGTTTAAAAGATCAAACTGGTTTTTAACCTGATATTAGGATATTTTAAATAAATGCTTATTTTCATATTATTTTGAGAAGTCATCTAAAATTAATCATATGCACAAACTTGAAAATTACAATTCATGATATTATGATCCTTTCTATTGTCTTATAGCACATATTTTTTGTCTTAGATTCCTCTTTTAAAATTTGTTTTACATCCAAAAGAAGTAATGTTGAGTTAGACTTCATCATTCTTTTTAAAGTATGAAATTATTTTCCTATTTTTGATATTATTGTTGGATTAAGCTACTGCACATGTCTCATACAAATGAAAAACAGGGAGGGGGTTGGAGTAATGGATGATCAGTCAAGAGCACTTGCTGATCTTTCTGAACTCGTGTTCCATTCTAGCATGCACATAGTGTCTCACCAACACCTGAGCCTTCAGTTTTAGGCCTTGTACTGCCATGCTCTAGCCTTTGTGGTCACCAGCACATACCTGATGCACATACACATAAATACAAAAAGTTATACAAACAAAATAAAATTAAACAAGGTTTCAAAGAACTATCATAAAAGTGCAAAATAAAGTAATTCAGTAGTATTTCCCTCTATTTCACAGCTACATGGTGGTGTTTGATGAGAGCAAGTGCCTTAAACAAAGCAGAAATACACAAGGATGTCATGACATTCTAGAGTGCCAATGGTATGTGCGTAGTTTGTTGTGCAGGCGATGAAACATGTGATCCAATGTGTCCATAAGCAAGTATAGAGCACAGTCCAGAGTCCTCTCATAGAAAAGTAAAAAACATTTCTGCTACTTCATGCAGTATTCAATATGGACCAGTAGATCTTGACTGCCTAGTGTACAGTGGACTTGAGATATGCCACTAAACTTTAGTTTAGTGTGATTTTAGGTTGAGGAAAATTATCCTTTGTTTTTACGCCCTACCTGGTGAATGAACAATGTCTCTGTGAAGGCAAACTCATGAATTGGCTTCCGAATTCCAACTACACTGTTTAATTTCTTGTTCTGCAATGATCCTTAAAAAAAATCACACACAATTGATGCTGCGTGTTTTGATTATCAAATTATTCATTTCTAATGTCTCAAGTACATGCCTATATCTATTGTTCTAGCGGAGACATTCTGGGTTTTTTTTGTTTTTTTTTAGTCTCAGTATTTCAGCAGAGATCTAAAAAAACCTTCACCTGAAGTAAGAGCTCTTCGGGCCTCCTCGTCTCCTCAATGTTTATCCTAGAGATTGTTTTCTCTTCCATGATTTTTGAATTCTTTTTACGTTTTCATTTTTCAGCTGCTCTGTATTTTCCTTGGCAGTGATACCTCCTCTAGGGTTGCTCCATCATCACACTGCAGTGACACCATATGGCAAGCAATGAGTAACAAGAACTCTATCACGTTCCAATCCTCAAACATTTGATCATCAAGAGCCATTCAGATAATTGAATATGGCTTAAAACTATGGACGAACTGGAATATATTTTAGGTTTTGTAGGTTTCAAGACATGGATTCTACTGTGTTAATTTTTTTAAATGTTAGGTTTAGTGTAGGGACAGTTAAAATTTTTATTTCTATTGTTAAAAATGGTAATTTTCTTATTTTTCCTCATTATTATAGAATGGTGATTAGGAAAGCTGCAAGTATCTATGAGCTTTCTTATTGTTTAATGTCAACTGTTCTAAGCACAAATAAGATTTTCTTTGAGAAATACTTTTAAGTATTTACACAATATTTTTGACCATTATATCTGGTCATAGATTTACCATAAAATTAATTAGCAGAGTTGATTCTTTAATATTTTTAAGCGAACTTTACCAACACTATACCGCCTTCTAATTTAATTTGAGAGTATTTTACTATATCTTGGGGGTAACACACTTAGAACTGGATGGTCAATGTAATTACTAAATATTTGTTTTCTAATTGACATGTTTATATATAAATTATATAAACCAAGTGTTTTCCATTTCTTTAAGTATCCAAACATGCATAAAGGCGTTAGAAATATAAAGGAGGGAAGATAAAATTATTCAAGACATTTTTAAATAAACAAGCAGAGAAAAAGAAAGAAATGAGAGAAGAATTAAGTAAGGTCATCCACCTGTTATTTCATAGCTGATGCACAGATTTACCATGGAACTAAAAGCATTCAATAGTTTCATTCACCTACACTCTAAATACTACTTGCTGTCTTGTGATTTTCTATTTTACCAGTAATTCTTAAAGGCTGACAAAAGATATAAGTATGGCTTTTATGAGTGTTTCCCTAATGACAAGTGATGTTAAAGTTTTTTTATACACCTGTTGGATAGTTGGTTGTATGTCTTCTAATGAAAAATATGCGTTCAGTCAGTTAATTGAAGTTTTATTCATGATATCATTTCTTATTAAAAGATCTTCTTTTCATCTCTGAGGCTTAGCATTAAAATTTGAAATCTAGTAGATTGTTGCTTCTAAACTTATTTCTCCTTTTAAAGATTGCTTTTGTTATTTTAAGTATTTAGAATTTATTATGAATACTATTTTTTTTAACTTCTGAACACATTGTCATTGGTGTTTTGATAGGTACTTCCTTGAATTGTTACATCATTTGAGTAGTACAGACACCTTAACAATAACCAGTTTATCAATGCAGAACCATTCTTTTTTATTTTTTTCCTGTTTCTTTCTCAGTTTCATCAATTTATGTAGTTTACAAATACTTTAGATTCTGTTCAAGCTTATCATTGTTTTTTATTTTTACACTGGTAGAAATTATTGAATTTTTACACAGAAGCAATGCATATTAAATGTTTAAAATTTTTGTCAACTAACAAATGCTCATTTGAGGAGTGATTAGACTTCCCTCTGACTCGGTGGCCTTGCCAGGCCACAGAGGAAGAGGATACAGGCAGTTCAGATGAGACTTGATAGGGTGGAGTCAGATGATATGGAAGGAGGGGTCTGCATTTCTGAGGAGTAGGAGAGGAAGGGAGAATGGGTAAGGGGGGCTGGAACTAGGAGGAGATGAGGGAGGGGGGCTACAATCATAACTTAAGAAAGCAGTGCTATTTCCTTTGAATGCACATGCCTCTCTTTATCTCCTCTGCTCCCTCTTTCCTCCTTCAGGCCCTTTCTACCTCTTTTTCCTTTTGTTTATCACTTTGTGCTATACTCTATGACTTTCAATTCTGTGTTTAATAGAAGTGGCAAGAGTGAGCATTTTTATCTTTTATTGATTTAGGGGAATTTTTAGGCTTTATTTTTGAATGTAATGTTAGCTATGAGCTCTTCACATACAGTCCTTATCACGTTGATATGCATTTTTTTCTATGCTTAATTGGTGCAGGTATTTTAATAAAGTCATTTTTTCTTTGTATTTTTAGATTATAACTTTTAACTACTTTTCTGTTAGTGTGATAAAATACCATTAAAGGCAACTCATAGAAAGAAAGAGTTATTGGGGCTTACAGTTCTAGAGGCATACGAATCTATCACCATCATGTTGGGAAACATTGCAACAAGCACAAGGCATGGTGGCAGGAACAGCTAAGAACCCAACATGTGCTCCAAAAACACAAAGCATAGAGAGTGAACTAAGGATGGTACAAATCTTGAAAACCTAAAGGTCACTCCTAGTGATGTACTTTTCTAGAAAGGCTACAACTCCTATCCTTTCTAAATAATAAGGCCACTGACTGGGGCCCAAGTATTCCAATGAAAGAAAATACAGGAAAAATTTTATTCAAACTAACCAAATGATATTTTCATTCTTCATTCTGCGATTGTAGTGCATCATACTAATTAATCATAATACGTAAAACCATTTTTGCATGGAGGGTATACTTTATACTTACTTATTGTCAGTGATTCATTTAATATACTATTGGTCTCTTCGTGTAATTGTGAAGATATATACATCTCATTTCATTAGCGATATTGTCCTCAGTTTTTATTTCTTGTTCTGTAATCCCTCGCAGTGTTTTTGATGTTGATCTTATAAAATGGTGTTGGAAGAACTTCATCTTTTAAAATATATTATTGGAAAGTTTCTGTTAATTCTTTTAAATATTATTAAATTTTTTACATATGCATATGTATTATTAAGCATATAAAGTAAACTTTGTACAGCAAGAAGAACCATGAAACAATCAGAAATTATATTAATGTTACATTCATATTATTTTGGCTATTTGCATTTGGGAACCTTGAGGAAAACTTCTTCTCTATCTTGGTGAGTTTAAAATTTTGAATGTAAATCAGTATCTATCATATCTCATTTCTACCCACTTAAAACATCTATCAAAGACCAAAAAAAATCTTAACCCCTAAACAACTAAGTTAATTCTTGAGCTGTTTGTAAAGCTTATCAGTGCAGCTCTCTGGTCTGGAGCTTTTCAACCTTTTATTAGCTGGTGGGTTGCTTAATTTCTTCTAAATTGCTTTCTTGAGAGCATTTATGTCACCAGTAATGTGTTCATGTCTTCAAGATTATGCAGGTTTTTAGTGTTGCACTGTCTATCATTGTCTCTTATAGTCCTTTGTATTTTATTGATTCAGATGCAATATAATTTTTCTCATTTAATTTTGTATTTTTTCATCTTAGTTATTTTAACTAGAGGTTTGTCTTATTTTTTTGAAATGGGACTCTTATTTGGAATGTTTGTCTACTTCTATATACACTTGTTTGTTTATTTCTAAATAATCTTTACTTTTTTTTCCCTTTGGTTGGTGATGAGTTTAGGGTCTCCCCGTTTCAGTTCAGTGATTTATGATATTTGGCATTTTTTCTTTTTCTTGTTTTTTTTTTTTTCCTGTATTCTAAAAGTTCTGATATGCTATTTCCATTTCCTTTCATCCTGAGATATTATCTTCCTCCTCCTCTGCCTGTTTTGCTATTTTATCTAGTGTTTGTGTCTCAATATGATTTGTACTGTGGAGTACTCCAAGTACACTTGAGAATGTCCCATGTTCTGTTGTTGTATAGGGTGTGTCTGTCTGTTTAGTATCACTTGGACAGGCTGGTCTTTCATAGCTTATTGGTATTCTGTTTAGACTATTTATTTTGGTGTATTAAAATGTATTATTAATATTGTGACATATTTATTTATACCTTCATATACAACAATGTTAGTGCCACAAAAAGATGTGCCTGGGACATTTGGTACATTTATATAATTTTCTTTTTTTATATATATATTAATTTATTCTTTTATTTACCACCAATTTTTTGCTTAAAATTGAAATTAACCCCTTTTCAACAAAGATGTTGTGTGTTTTTTTCTTTCTATTGTTGTTTGCTTTTCCATATGTCACTCTATTAAGGAACATAATCCATTTAAATATTAAGTAAAAGTTAAGATTTATTTATAATTTCAAATTGTTTTCTATTTGCTTTGTATCTCTCTTGTCTTTGGCTATCATGCTTGTTTGTGAAGTGTGTGTGTGTGTGTGTGTGTGTGTGTGTGTATGTGTGTGTGTGTGCCTGTGTGTGTATATATATGTGTGTGTATGCAGGTATGTATGTGCATCTATGTGTTTGTGTATCATTGTGTATCTCTTTTCTCGGAAGTAAAAGCCTCTATCCCAGACAAAATCCTGTCAAGATGGGGTGTTCTAAAACAACACGAAGCATTCCATCTTCAGGGATGTTTCTTAAGCTCAGGAAGTAAACAACATAGTGGTTTCTGAAACTGACCAGTCTCCTTCGGCATTCCTTTCTGAGCACTTATAACAGCTAAGGCTGTGGGGAATCACACTCAAACAGGCTCAGACCAGTTGAACAGAGATCAGCTATGTTCTGCAGAATAGCCAAACAGTAGCTGAGCTACGCAGAAGTAGCTCAGATTAACTTAGCCATCTGGAAAAGCCACTCTGCCATCAGCTGAGCTGCTGTCGAGTTGCTAAGAATGCTCCATGCTTCCAGCTTTCAGGAGCTGTCAGTCATGTTTAGTAAACTTTTGGTGACACCACTGTCTTTCAGTCTTTTCTGCCCCAGTGAAAAACTCTCCTCTCCTCTTCCTGTACCCAACCCATATAAAATTCAATTGTTCACAATGGTGGCCTTTTATGGTATCCATTGTAGTAGATGTAAGCATATTTTTGTTTGATTCCAAAAATGTGGTGTGAAACAGACTTGTATGAGGTCATCCAGTGTTCATCCACTAGAAACAGACGTGCGAGAAGACATGTGGTGTTTGTCCTCTTGAAGAGGACCTGCCTCTTGCAGGGAAATGGTCTTTGCCAACTGATAAACATCCTAATCAGACTCTGAATACACACACACACACACACACACACACACACACATATGAGTCCAAAACCAGAGCCTTGGCTTTTTGGCCTTTGCATTGCTTCCTATTGTTTGGCTGTTCATCGCTCCACTTGGAGACACTCCTAGAAAGAAACATTCCAGAGAATGTTTTGAGGTTTGAATGCTTCAAGATTCTAAGTTCCTGCTGCTGCTCAGGGTTCTGTGGCTGCTGTAGTTGCAGTCATTTTTTGCTGAATTGCTGGGTTGCTGTTTAATGGGTTTGCTGAAATCCAGAAAATGAAGAGTGAAAATGCTCCAAGAAACTGAGTCTAAAATGGTCTGCTTTGCCTGTCCCCACTAACCTCTTCTCTCTCCTATCTAGGATAGCTGGGCTGTAAGGAAGGTAGAGCATTAAAGAAACCCACATAACATAGGTTTGTAAACATTTAAAGCCTGTAATCCATATTTTGGACTGTTCTCTGTTTCCTTACTTTTGTTCTTTTTTTTTTTTTTTAATTTAAGTAATTTATTCAGATTACATCTGATTTGTTATCCCCTCATTTTTCCTTCCCATTCCCTTTTCCTGCGCTCTTTCATCCTATTGTCATCTCCTTGTCCCGCACTATAATATCATAGCCTATCAGGGCCACCAGAGTTCATGCCAGTGTCAATTCCCGCTCTCCACACAATTATGGAGAATGTGATGTCCATTAGCTAGATCTGGATAGGGGTTGTAGTTTTACTGCTCCCATTATCTTTGGTTGGTACAGTAGTTTGAGCTGACCCTCATGGGTCCAGATCTGCCAGCCTTAATAGCCTTCTTGTACTGTTTCTAGGACCCTTTCCATCCTTCGATTTCCCCACTCTTGCTTACCTTTCTCACCTCAAGTCCCAATAGGAAGTCCCAGTATCTATCCCAATCTCCGGCTAAGTGAAGACTTTCAGGAGACACCACTGCTGGGTTAGTGTCCAATTATAAGTGAGTATATGCCATGTGTATCTTTCTGGGTCTGTGTTAACTTGCTCGGGATAGTTCCATCCATTTGCCTGCAAATTTCAGGATTTCCTTGTTTTTAATAGTTGATTAGTATTCCATAGTGTATATGTACCACAGTTTCTTTATCCATTCTTCAGCTGAGGGACATTTAGGCTATTTCCAGGTTCTGGCTATTACGAATAAGGCTGCTATGAACATGGTTGAGCATATGTCCTTGTTGTGTGGTTGAGCATCTTTTGGGTATATTCCAAGGAGTAGAATATTTGTTTATGGATTTTATTCATTTCCTCCATTATCGTCTTCATTACTAAGGATTTAAGGTCATTTTCTTGTATTTAAATTGTATTTGAGTTCTCAGGGTTGATTTATTTGGAATAGTTGGTATCTGGAGATGCCATATTGTTTTGGTTTTTGTTGTTTATGGTTTTTATGCTGGCCCCTAGTCACCTTGCTGTCTCTGAAGTTGGGAGTAGTTTCTGGTGTTCTTCTCTGGATCAGGCAGATGACCTGGTTTCAGCCCCAGGGGACTCTAATCCACACTCTGGGCTCTCTGCACTGGGTCAGCAGAGGATGGTGCTGATGCTCTGCAGCCCAAGGATCAGTTTGAGGTAGTGTAGATAAAGCCAGTTATCCTGTCTTTAACTGGGTTTGAAAACCTTGCCTTAGGGCAGTGGGGCTTTGGAGGCCTAGGCTCAATTCTCCCTAGAGTACCAGACCCCTGCTGGCTTTTAGGAATTGGCTAGACTGTAGGGCTTACATTCAGTCTTGCTTGAGAGAGCAGATACTGCCCTCTGCTTTGTGAGAGTTGGATGGGCTTCTGCCCTGATCCCTGCAGGCTGGTTCAGTCCCATCTGTGCATGGGAGAGCACTCTCGCTGGGTTTTGACAACTGGTCAGACTCCACCAGAGCTTGCAGAAATGGCTCCCTGGGTTGGGGAGGGTGGCTAGTTTTCTGACAGATCCCTCTGGTTCGTTCAGACTCTCCTGTGAGCGTGGGAGCCCTTGCTGAGCTGTGGTGGCTAGCTAGGCATCTTCCCATGTCTGTTCAGGCCAGATCAGTTCTGTCCAAGTGTGAGGGAAAGTCCACTGTGAAGGACATTTCCACCCAATCCATTCAGACCATGAGGCCTTAGAACAGTCAACCTGAGTGTGCTGCTTGGAGCTGTGGCTGCAGGGCATGTCTACAGCTGCCTGGGTCCCTGTGTGGGCCCTGGGTCCTTCTGTGGACTGGCAGGCCCAGATCCACACTCTCGGGTCCCCCTGGGCCAGCTGGTTTAATGCTGTTACTGTGTGGCTGACAGATCAGTCAGAGAGGGAGACAGAGTGTCCAGGTGAGGCAGGCACGCTCAGCTGTGCTGGGTTTTGGATTATGTGCCCATGTCGTTGGCCACCCCTGGGGCTTTCTCAGGACGCAAGGGTCAGTCTGAGATCAGAACCACCCGTTTCTTGTGTTTTTCACAGGCAACAGCTCCAAGCTGGTGTTACATGACCCCCATTCAGTCTCAGATACCGAGTCACCAATATAGTGCACAGCAGCAGCTCACTGGTGGGTGTGGGTCTAAACTCTGGGGATTGGGCATCCATCCTTCATTGACCAGTTGAGTGGCCTGAGGCCAGACCCAGCTGTGCTCTACACTTTGCATGCCCTCTCACCTAGGCCTCTTCAGGTCTTGTGCTCTGTAGCTCCCATCCTTGTCCCTAGTCTCTGTCCTGCAGAATAGATACCCTGTGTATTAGGTGCCACCTTGGATCTTCAGTTTCCTATCTTGTTGCACAGACTAGTTCACACCTCTCCTAGGAACACAACTTGGTAGGTGCATATGTGAGTTTGTATATTTGTGAATGTATATGCATCTATGTATTATGTGTATATGTGTCTAAGGATTTCTGTATGTATGTGTCTGGTTTGATATTTTGTAGTGATTCTCTTTGCTTATATTGTTGGTTTGAAGTTATTGCAGGTATTTTATTAAGCAATTACAATAAAAGTTGTATTTTCAGTCACTAATAACTTAATTTCTACTATGTAAAAAATTTATGGTTTCATTACTCATCTAATTTTATGCTGTTGGGTTCATAATTTACATCCTTTCATGTTGTATAGCCAATGTATTCCTAAAATACAGTTATTGTTAATATTGTTATTTTAGTTGTAGTGCTGTAGTTAAAAATTATTTGTGAATTTGTATGCATGTTTACTCATGAGACTTTTTGTTTTCATATACTTTTGTTTTATTCTTCCATTTAGTGTGTTTCTGCTTCACTTGCAGGGACTCACAGCACCTCTTTTGATGGAGGACTAGAAAGTATGGGTCTCCTCCATGCTTGTCTTTTTTTCTTTCTTTCTTTTTTTTTCCATAAAGAATCCTTAGACTGCACTGATCTTGGGAGTTTCATACACTATTTCCTACTTATAGCTAATGAAACAGAATTTTATCAGAGATAATTCTGGTTATAGGAGAAGCTACAAAATATAGAACTTTGTTTTGCTCTTCCCTCCTCAAATAGAATTTATTTCTCTGAGAAGAATGAAAGGGAAGAATGGGCCAGAGGGGCATAAGGGGAGGGGGAGGCTGGGAAGAGAGCATGGGGTACAGTCAGGATGGATTTAAAATATAAATAAAAATAGAAACAAAAGTGACTATCAGGTAATAACCTAATCTTTCTACCTCCTTTTCCAAAGCTTGGTGATCAGTATGTAGTGAACTGAGAAACAGGATCTTGAAAACTACTAAAATCAAGTAGGGACATTCAATTTTTTAAAAAAGAAAACCATCACATGCCTCAGTTCCTTCAGCAATGTCTTCATGGTAAATAATGGAGATTAAAGTGATGCAAATCTGTATTTAAAATGCTAAATTAAGGCCATGTGTGGTGGTGCATGCCTTTAATCCCAGCAGTCTGGAGGCTGGGGCAGGTAGATCACTGTGATTTCGAGGTCAGTCTGGTCTACAAAGCGAGTCCACAAGAGCCAAGGCTAACACAGAGAGACCCTGTCTCAAAAAACCAAAAATAAATAAATAAATAAATGCTAGATTATATATTTTGGAGCCTTGATCATTAGAAAACCCTAGGTGTTTGAAACTACTTTGCTTTTATTCACAGATTAGGAAGATTAAAAACATTTTGGTCTCAGCTGGGCAAGGTGGATTATGCATGTAATCCCAGAACTTTTAGGCAGAGGAAGGCGGATCGCTGTGCATTTGAGTCCAGTCTAGTCTACAAACTGAGTCCAGAAGAGCCAAGGTTACACAGAGAAACCCTGTCTCAAAATGAAACAGAACAAAACAAAAACAAACAAAACAAAAACAAACAAAACAAAACAAACAAAAGCACTAGACCAAACTTGAGATAACAGGTTTTCTGATGTTAAATGATACTTCCATGTAACAGGAAGAGTTTAAAACTTATCACAAGTAACCAGTGATTCTAGCATGCACTATGCTAATGATCTATCATCTAATTATTACTTTCATTAACTCTTTATGGTAATGTTACATCCAAATTTTCCAAGCTGAAAGGTGAAGCTAAGAGAAATTATTTAATTTTAATGTCAAAACAGTTATTTTGTAGCAAATTTGGGATTCATAGTTACATTTGTCTGACATCAAAGCCATTATGAGAAGAAGAACTCTAATTATATGTGAAACTAGGCAATTAAGACACATTTTCTAAAAAATGAGACAATTGGAACTAAATCAGCTTTCTTGAGAGACACATGTCATGGTCTTCAGTCTGCTCATGACATATTTTTGAAAGGCAATCAAGTCAAGTGGAAATGTATATCCTGGAGAAGATCTTCTGGGAAAATAAACTGTCTTTAATCATTTAATAATTATCAGTATTGACAAGATAATACCCTCCATTCTTTAGGGTTCAAGAAGAGAATCAAGGGCAAAACATACATGTATTCATGTTGCAGAGACAGTTATTTGTATTTGTTTCCTGTATTTTTAAGGCATCACTTATCACTTGATGCTTACTAATGTGTGAATTATAACATCAACATAAGTATTTAAGCCAAGATAGTTGGAATGCCTCCATGTTATATTCATAATTGATCGGTTTATTTACAATGAGTGATTCTACACTGGATTGAATATTTTCACCTAAAAAGATGTGCAGATATCCCAACATCCGCTTTGTGATTGTGTCTTTTTACTTGGAGAGGAAGAATGACAGCAAGAAGATCTGTGATCTCAAGATATGAAAACACAGTCTTATTATAAACAATCAAGCTAAGGTGAGATCACACTGGGTCAGGATGAGCCTTATAATCAACAGCTGGTTCTCTAACTAGAAGGGAAATGGAGGGAGACAGATGCAGAGGGAAGATGGCCATGGAAACAGAGGGAAAATTAGACTAATAAGGCAGTAAGAGAAGAAATGCTGATCACAGTCAGAAATTATCAGAGCTTGGCAGGAGTTAGTAGGGACGGCTTCCTTAGAGCCATCAGAGGGAAGGGTTACTGACTGACACTGATATTGCTATTCTTACTTTCAGAAGTGAGGAAAAAGGTGTTCTTTGTTGTGATCCTCTTGGATTACAGTTTATTGGTTTTTTTTATTTCTTTTTTTTAAACACATTTTTATTGAAAAATAAAATAATTCATATTACATCTCATTTTCTATCCCATCCCATGCATCCTCCCATTCCTCCCTTCCTCCCACTTTCACCCCAATCCCCCTTCCCTATGACTGTGACTGAGGGGGACCTCCTCCCCCTGAATATGGTGCTAGGGTATCAAGTCTCTTCTTGGTAGTCTGCTATCCATCCTCTGAGTGCCATTGGGCCTCCCCATCAAAGGGACATTGCCAAATATGGGGCACCAGTGATCCTATGAAAGTCAGTCCCCAGTTTCCACTTAACTGTGGAGAGTGCTCTGTCCCTTGGCTAGATCTGGGTAGGGGTTTGTCTATGACTGCATATTTTGTCCTTGGTTGGTGCCTTTGATAAAGCAGAGCCCCTGGGCCCAGATCCACCCATCATAATGTTCCTCTTGTACGTTTCTAGGACCCTCTGGATCCACCTACTTCCCTGTACCCTATATTTTTCTCACCTAGAGTCTCACCTCTATCCCACTTTCCTGGTAGGTGCAGACTTTCATGGGACCTGCCCCTTGGGCTAGTATCCAGTTATAAGTGAGTATATACCATTTGAGTCTCTCTGCTTCTGGGTTAGCTCACTCATTATGATCATTTCTAGTTCAATCCATTTGTCCACAATTTCGGGAATTCCTTGTTTTTAATTGCTGAGTAATATTCCATAGTGTAAATGTACCACAGTTTCTTTATCCATTCTTCTACTGAGGGACACTTAGGCTGTTTCCATGTTCTGGCAATTATGAATAAGGCTGCTATGAACATGGTTGAGCAAATTTTCTTTTTGTGTGCTGGAGCACTTCTGGGTATATTCCAGGAATGGAATAGCTGGGTGTTGAGGAAGCCCTATTCTGAGAAGAAAGTATAGTCTTTTGTGTTTGGGTGGAATGTTCTGTACACACCTGTTAGATCCATTTGATTTATGGCATTGGTTAATGATGTTATTTCTCAGCTTAGTTTCTGTTTCAAAGACCTATCCTTCAGTGAAAGTGGAGTGTTGAAGTCACCCACTATTAGTGTGTTGGAATCAATGAGCGGTTTAAGCTTTGTTAATAGTTCTTTTATAAATGTGGGTGCCCTTGTATTTGGAGCATAGATGTTCAGAATTGTGATGTCATTTTGGTTAATTTTACCCTTGATGAGTATGAAATGTCCTTCCTCGTCTCTTTTGATTAATTTTGACTGAAAGTCTATTTTGTTGGATATTAGGATGGCTACACCTGCTTGCTTCCTGTGACCATTATCTTGGAATATTTTTTCCCAGCCTTTTACCCTGAGGTAATGTCTGTCCTTGAGGGTGAGATGTGTTTCTTGGATGCAGAAGAATGTTGGGTCTTGTTTATGCAACCATTCTGTTAGTCTATGTCTTTTTATTGGAGATTTGAGACCATTGATGTTCAGAGATATTAATGACCAATGCTGTTAAGTCCTTTTATTTTGATGTTTGTTTAAGTTGAGGGTTTGTAAGGTTGTGATTTTGCGATGGTATAGTTATCTATTTCCTGTGTAGTTTTGATTGTAACTCATTCCTGTGTGGTGGAGTTTTCCTTCTAGTAGCTTCTGTAATGCTGAATTTGTGGATAGGTATTGGTTGAATTTGTTCCTGTCATGGAATATTTTGTTTTCTCCATCTACGGTTATTGATAGTTTTGCTGGGTACAGTAGCCTAGCCTGGCATCTGTGGTCTCTTAGGGTTTGCAGGACCTCTGTCCACGCTCTTCTGGCTTTCATGGTCTCTGCTGAGAAGTCAGGTGCAATTCTGATAGGTTTGCCATTGTATGTTTCACTGTCTTTTTCCCTTGCAGCATTTAAAATTTTTTCTTTAGTCTGTATATTTTGTGTTTTGATTATTATTCTATTCTATTTGGTGTTCTATAGGCCTCTTGTATGTTCATATGCATCTCTTTCTTCAGATTGGGAAAATTTTCTTCTATAATTTGGTTGAAGATATTTTCTGGGCCATGGAGTCTGGCGTCTTCTCTATCCTCAATGCCTATTATTCTCAGGTTTCTTCTTTTCAGGGTGTCCTTGATTTCTTGTATGTTCTGTGTTAGGAACTTTTCTGATTTAGCATTTTCCTTGATGGTTGATTTGAGTTCTACAATTGTATCTTCAAGTCCAGAAATGTGTTCCCCCGTTTCATGGATTCTGTTTGAAAAGGCCATCTCTTTGTTGGCTGCTTTCTTCTCTATGGTCTCTCAGTCAAATTTTTCTTCTGTGTGTTCCTTTATCATAGATTCCGTTTTTGTCCTCAGATCTTGAAGTGTTTTTTTTTTCCTTCATCTGTTTGTATTTTCCTGAAATTCTTCCAGTGCCTTTCTATATGACTCTTTTATGTCCTCCACCTGCTTGGTTGCCTCCTCCCACAGTTGTTTACAGATTTCATTCCTTTCTTCCATTATCATCTTCCTTACTAAGGACTTGAGGTCATTTTCTTGTATTTCAATTGTTTTTGGGTTCTCCAGGTTGCTTTCATTGGGATTGTTGGATTCTGGAGATTCCAAACTGTTTTGGTTTTTGTTTGCATTCTTTTGCTGTCCTCTTGTCATTTTGGTGTCTCTGATGTTGGGAGGTAGCTCCTGGTGATCTTCACTGGTTGAGAGTGGATAGTTGGTGAATGATTATTGGTTGCGTGTTCTTGCCTGTAAGTGTCAGGTACTTTTCCTCCTGACATAGGCAGGTGACCTAGTTTCCACTCCTGGAGACTTTACTCTACACCTTAGGCTCTGGGCTGGGTCAACAGAAGTAGGCTTCTGACTGGTTCCTTTCACGTTAGTGTTGTGATTCAGGCCTGCTGTTATGGGGTCTCAGATCGAGGCTGGCAAGCTCTGATTAGGCAAGATGATCTCAGTTGCCTGCACTACCAGCGGACCTGTAGCTCAGACCTTGCCCAGCTCAGACCCACTGAGCTAAATGTGCCTTTTAAACCAGCATATACACACCTCTGGGGTGTTCAGCCTTTCCCGAGGAGGTGGGAGATCCTCCCGAGGCTGTGTGTAGTGTCCACATAGGTTCTATCTGCTGGGATCTGCAGGCTCAGGCCCTGCGCTCTGTTCCAGTATGGGCCTGGTATGGCCCTGCTGGCTGCACTCTGCTATCTCTGAGCTAGATGGACCCAAGCAGTTCAGTAACCCGCACTCTATTCCAAAGTGTGCCTGGTTTGGCGCCACGGGTTGTGTGCACTCTCTCTGATCTAGGCGGACCCAAGCAGCTCAGTATCCTGCGCACTGTTCCAAAGTGGGTACAGTTTATTGTTAGGTCAACAGAAGGAACCTAACATGAATCATTTCAAACCTAATATAGAATTTACTTTAATAGGGCTATCACCTCAGAGAAATTTATTAAATACTGAAAGCCCAAAGAATACAGCAGCTCTAGTTTAGTTCATAAGAGATAAACAGCGAGAAAGAAAGAAAGAAAGAAAGAAAGCAAGAAGACAAAATTGGAAAACAAAGGGACATAAATCATGTGATCTGGTTATGAAGTTTAGAGTAGAATATGATAGGAGGAGAATTGGGAGCTTCTTTTAAGCCTTGGAGAGCCAGATGAAACAATTTTATAATTTTTGCAAATAAGACTAATGCTGAAATAAACTTCCATCTATTTTGCTGTATTGCTTCATTTTTTAGGCAACTAATAAAAGAGTGTTTTATGGCATACTTAGGCAGTAATATAGACAGTGGGAGAACATTTCTTTTTGTACTCAGCCTTGGGTAATTAAGTATGGAAAGCTATAAATAGAATTCAGTTCACAGACAGAATCTAAACTCCAGAGAGTTGGAGCAGGACTAAGGAATAAGGACAGGGAGTTTGCAAATGGTAACTAGATTAGTTTAGAATCATCCGGAAATTCATTTAAGGAACAATAATTTATGTTATCTCTAAAAACTTGAAGATTTGGAAGTGGTATGGAAGGTGATTCTAGAAAAAAATTAGGAAAATAAAAATGAAATGATAATTGATAAGAATGAGAACAGAAGAGAGAGAGAGGGAGAGAGAGAGAGAGAGACAAAGAGACAGAGACAGAGAGAGAGAGAAAGAGACAGAGAGAGAGAGAAAGAGACAGAGACAGAGACAGACAGAGAGAGAAAGAGAGAGAGAGAGAGAGACAGAGACAGAGACAGAGAACAGAGAAGAGGATGATTATTGTATGCTTGGATATATAAAACAGGAAAACACTGTATTTCTGAAATGTTTGTTGTCAAATGTTCTAAGCTTGGCAGGATCTAGAGTTTTTATTGTAACCACATAATTCTGCTCTTCTGTATAACAGCAAGAAATTTGATTTCTTAGTTTCAGTTTATTTTATCTGTGCCTCCTAGTAATTTTCCACAGAAAAGGATATTATAAATTCTCATTTAGTATCTGAAAATATAGAGATGAATAGTGTTGATTATGAAAAAGTGTGAAGGAAATTTGCTGTTTTAAATAATTACTTCAAATGCCCTTAACACTGATATATCATTTTATTAAAACTTACTGTATTGCTATATTATTTAAGCAAGTGATAAAAAAGTCACAAGAGATATCATATCCTGATTTGATATAGATAGAAGAATGTTATTTCTCTCTTGAGCTCACTTTTCAAAGGAAATTTAACCATTTCCATGGTGGAGGGTACTGAGCCACAAAAGCCAGAAAGAATAAATTGGCTTTTTCCACTCAGAAATAAGCTTGCATTTTAAACACCTCTTTCATGATTCAGTGTCATCTTATCTGAGATGATTACTTATTCACAAGCACTGCTGATTTAATCTGGACCATTTCTGAGGCAGGACACTGTGAATGACTCAATTAACAACTGTGGTGTTCTGTTTTCACAGAAGTTAAATCCAATTTAATAATTATCTGCCAGGTCTGTAGCATAAAAACAACATTATTCTCTGAAATGTTTTGTCAAGAGCAATATGTAACATTTATCATACAATATTATTGCCATGGGTGTCTTGGAGTCCTTTTGTTTATAGAAGATTGTTATAAAATGACTTCCCCAGATTATTGAAATCTGAATATAGTGTGAACAAAATGTTCACAGGCTATTATTTTTAAGAATCATTATTTGTGTTTCCTGTGCCTGAGTGTTTGCCTGCATGCATGTATGTTTACCATGTGTGTACATGGTGACTTCAGAGGTCAGAGAGAGAACTGACTTCCCTAGGAATGAAGTGATAGATGTTTACCATCCACCATGTAAGTTTTGGGAACTTAACTTGGGTCTTCTGCAAGGGCAACAAAACATTCTTAGCCAATGAACCATTCATTCAACAGTCCCTTCACAAGCCTTGTTTAATTTGTAATTTTTTATTATTTGCTTAAACAATACAACACATTAAGTTAAATGAAATATTAAGTTGCATGGTAATTCAATCACAAGTGAATATAAATTAGATAGCTAGTAAAAAATTTACAAAATACAGAGAGGACATGATTCAACATATGGATTATTATATTTATATTACATTTTAAAACCTTCCTCTGAGTTTGTAACAATAGCCTCATGATGTTGTGAAGAAAAAAATGAGTCTAGATTTCTTGCATCATTATATGTATTTGACAAAACATTTGGAAACTTCATTAATTTATGTCAAATTTGTAGAGAGGTTTTAACTGGATTAGTGTACACTTCAACTTGAAGTTGAATTCAAGTATATCAAGTTGATCCTCTTGGCAAGAAATTACAATGCTAATGAATCTGGGAAGGGACGGAATCCACTTTATTCTCAGCTGTAAAATGTAAGGATTGAAAATGAGAGAAGGGTTTAAAGAATTTAATGATGAATATGAATCATTTGGAATACTGTGGCATTGGGAATTAATTAGATTAAAATAATCATTATAGAGTTAAAGATTGTCTTTTCATCAATTTGAAAAATGGTGCATTTAAAATGTTATTTTGTATTTTTTTACTTAGACTTTTTGCTTAGTTGCTCTCTTATAATTTCTTATTGTTAATTATATGAATATCATCATGATTATAATTATATTTGTGCAAACAATGTTCTGGAATCTACTATCAGTTTTCTGTCAATATAACAAGATGCTTGAAACAGTTAGTTTAGAAGAATACAAGGTTTATTTTGGTGTAAAATTCTAGATTATGACTGATTGGAATCATAACATTTGTTCTTAGCCAAAACAGAACATTATACTGAAACAAGTTATCAAAGCTGACTAACAATATGCCCATGAAAGAAATAGAGGAAATAGAGATAAACAGATTCATTAATCCCTTCAAAGATAGACTTTCTGCAGGCTAAAAATTCTCCGAGGAGGCTTTGCCATCCTACATTTTCTGTGTTCCCCGTGCAACCATATTTGAATGCCTGTTCATCAGGAAATGGCCTTACTTGAGAGGGACAAGGAGGTGTGGCTGTGCTGAAGCAAGTATGTCCTTTTGGGAGGAAGTGTATCACTAAGCTAGGTGGGCTTTATGGTTTCAAAACCTCAAGGTTAATCTCAGTGTCTTTCTCTTCTTGCTGCTTGGAGACCCAGAAGTAGAACTGTCAATCTACTTCTTCAGCACTGAGCTCCCTGCCATGATGACAGTGGGCTAAACCTCTAAAGCAGTTACAAGCCCAATTAAATGCTTTCCCTTATAATAGATGCTGTGGTCATGGTGTCTCTTCAGTACAAACTATAGTGTGGTCATTCACTTGCAGTGCATAGTTAAACAATGATGGCATGGATTGCTTTATAAAACAATGAAACTATCAAAAAAATGATTGGCAAGCAAGTGCAGTATCTTGAGCACCTCGATAATTTTCTTATAGATTCCATACCTGTCACACAAACCGTTGGACTAGGCGTCATCTGATAGAAGAAGAGAATATGGGTTAATCTAGACAAGTTCTACGTGCACTCTGAGCTAAAGAAATTCATATTTAAAAACCAAAAATATGATTACTTAGGAAAATACGATGAAAGAGATTTAAGAAAGTGATCCCAGGGCATTGTTTTTTCACTCCAATTAATCAATAAGCATTACTTGATTAATCAAATATATGTAAAGTGTGGATTATTTGCTGAAAATTGTCATGTGTTTGTGTGCGTGTATGTGTGTGTGTGTGTGTGTGTGTGTGTACATTCTATAGTCAGAAAAGGAAACAAATGAATAATTAGATAATTACATGGAATGTGAGCTAGTATATACATACATACACACACACACACACACACACACACACACACACACACACATATATATATATATATATACTATATATAATAGTATAAACTTACATATTTATCTAAAGCTACCGGGAATACTATGTGCATGTATGTGATGTATATTTCTATGTATACATACATATTCACATTTGGTCCCTCATTATATAGGATTTGAAGAAATTCAGGATTTGGGAAAGCCCAAATTCAAGGTGCCAGTGGGTTATGCATCTAGTGAGGACTTTTTTTCTTGGTTTGTATAATTTTGATTTCTTGTTGCGTTTTCATATGTAGTTCTCGGAGCACTTCCATGCTGAAGAAGGGACTGTAATTACAGAAAGTGTGTATTGCAGAAAGAATAGTGTACTCCAATTAGTTGTAATTAAGAACAGTTAGATGTGTTTGATTAGGACCATTTCCTTGGCTTTCCCATATCACAAAAAGAAATATCCTTTAATCTCTAACATTGGAAAAATGGTTAAGGTTTTTATTTTCTTACTATTGTCACTTTCGAGGTATATGTACAATAAAAGGTACTTTTAAAAAATTTATATACTTAGTTTGATTTCTAGGACCCTCTGTATCCTTTTATTTTGCTATTCTCCCATGCGTCTCTCATTTAGAGTCCCAATATGATGCCCTCAGGAGGTAAACTTTAAACCCCTTCCCAGATCTAGCCAATGGTCAGAATATTCTCCACAGTTGAGTGGAGAGTGTGATATGACTTTCTCACATACTCTGGTGCCTCACATTTGACCATGTCCCCTGGAGGGGGAGACCTGGTGGCACTCAGAGGAAGGACAGCAAGTAGCCAAGAAGAGACTTGATACCCTATGAGAATATACAGGGGGAGGTAATCCCCCTCAGGAACAGTCATAGGGGAGGGGAATAATGGGAAAATGGGGGCGGGGAGGAATGGGAGGATACAAGGGATGGGATAAACATTGAGATGTAACAAGAATAAATTAATAAAAAAAATGCAAAAAAAACACAAAAAAACCAAACCAAACCAAACCAAACCAAAACAAAATTTATATACTTGTTTATTTTGAGACAGGGCCTTTCTTTGTTTTTTAGTCTGGACTGTAATTCACCATGTATACAGACTCTCTTTGAACCCTGAGTCTTTAGGCTCATTCTCCAGAGTGCCAGTATTATAGGCATAGACCATGGCACCCATCAAAGAGCTATGCTTTATAGTCCCCCTGTTTCTCCTTATATCCTCTGCCTTGACAACTCCCATTAAGTCCCTCATCAAAACACCACTAATGAGTGAAATGAGTGATACACAACAAAAACATGTATATAATTTTTAAAATATTGAAAGGCAATCCACAATCAATTATGTCTTAGTAGAACAAGAATGAGCAATCACTTGTAAATAATGTGGCTACATTAAATTCATGTAACAGTGGCACTCTACCTTAATCAATCCTAAATTGGATCATTAGTTAATTGAAATAGGCACTAATTAAATACTCTTGGATTTTATTTTATCATGAGATGAAATTTCCTGATTAAAATTAGATTGAAGATCGGGTATATTTAAAGATTTATGCTTTCTAAACTCGCTGTGGTGTAGTGCACATACTGTAAGAACCATAGCTAAGTTCCAAGTTCCACGCTTTTCACAGGGTGCCAGGCAACCACTTTATGCCATCACATCAACGGCCACAGTGACTACTCCTCATTCTTCCACACAACTAAGGCCCATGCGTTGGTTGGCTTACACCACTTTCTGATGTTAATACACAGCTCTCATACATTCTAAATAACACCAGCAATGATAGATATGTTCATAAAAATACAGACAAAGTTGGAACAGGCTGGAGCAATTAATCATACTTATGTTTCTTACTAATATGCAAGTAAGTTTGGAACTCTCCTAAATTGCATAGCTTCTATAACTACCTTGGTAAATAATTAGGAGACATATATCTCAGTTTCTAAAGCTAGAACTTGAGGAAGAGAGCATTCAACATGGGAAAATTAGAAATTGCAGAAAAGGAAAATTAGAGATAGCATTTGGATGATATATGTGGAATTCAGTTCTTATTGAGTGTATCTTGTGTGATTGCAGGCTTCACAATTTCTTAAAAGATCATTATGATTGCATCTAAGTATCACCGACTCACATGTGTGTTCACTGAGACAGTTTTACAAATTCTTTACAGCTTTCCTCTACATGAGATACAGGACTCAAATGAGACAGGAAGTATGACTAATTACCATTCTAAGCATTTGAAAATATATGCAGCTTAGACAGATGTAATTAATTTAAACGAGTTCTATGAAGAAAACATCTGTGAGGGACAATCTTCTGACAGAGAATGAAAGGGTTAAATGCCCTTTTATTTCTCACATTTGGCAAAACTCCCAAGGGTTTTACTAAGAGACTGTTTATGTTTTCTGCCAGGTGGATGCAAATTTAATCCAAAAGAAGGAATTAATTTACGAAGGTATCATGCCTCTTTCTCTTTTCTATTCTGGTAATTGAATATTCATCACATAACAAGTGCTGCTAATTAGCCGATTATTCCATGTACTGGCAAATAATAAACTTGCTATTCCTATTGAATAAAGCAAGAGCTTTTAAAAAATCTAATTTTATT
The DNA here is from genome assembly GCF_903995435.1 of Acomys russatus. Classification (NCBI taxonomy): domain Eukaryota; kingdom Metazoa; phylum Chordata; class Mammalia; order Rodentia; family Muridae; genus Acomys; species Acomys russatus. Next base: position 37,813,938 of record NC_067157.1, on the reverse strand, counting down.
TGGTTAATGCCACTCAGATAATTTATAAAGTCTTGAAATCACACAGTGCATCTCCTAGAAATAAATCTTTATTTAGTAACTATGAGATGTAAGCCTTGATTTCTTTAGGAATGAGAGTGTTAGCTTGACAACTAGTCAGTGTAACTCATTCTCTGATTTAATTAAGCCTGTGTGTTTGCCTAAACTTAGTGGTTTGTTTGGGAAAATTCATGTTAGTTATGTTCATTTCCTCAATTTTCAACTTTATATAAGTTGGAAATTACATTTTGGAAGTTATTATTAACAGTTTGTTCTAGAAATTTTAATTATATTGAAATTTACCAATTCCTTAAGAGTTACATGAGACAATGAGTTACATATTAAGAATTTCTCTTAATCATTGCAAAGCTGCTTAGTTTAATTACATTTGTATTCAATTTTAAATATTATTTCTGTCAACATAAAGCTCCCTTTCTGACCAGCCACTCTACAACCCTCATTCCCAAATATATTAAGGTGTGTTAAGTCACCTTCCTAAGAACATATTAGTTAAGTAAATATTTGAATAATAAAGGGTGAGAACACTGGCTTCTTCATCACCTGAATATGTCTCAGCCACATGAAGGACTCCATTGGCTTAAGAGAAAAAACAAGAGTTCTCTCACTTCAAAATCTGTGTATGAAATGGTCCACTCCCATAAATAATTTTTGAGGGCAAGTGTATGTTAACAGTAACATATTAACTTGCAATCACATGTTCAGAGATAAAATACATACATACATACATACACACACACACACACACACACACTCACAAAGGAAGGGTCACTCAAACCAAGGGGCACAATGTAAAATAAAATATGAAGTTCTCTAGCAGGACATAAGAAACAATATAAAAACAATACAAAAATGGAGATAGAATGCATGGCAAAGAGATGGGGACATATTTGATTGGTTTTGGGTAGAAGGTGGGAGGCTCTGAGGGGAAAACTAAGGTCTGAGAAAATTAAGTTAATTTCCCCACAAATGGGTATGAACTGTTGATGTCTAAATTTTAAAGCAGAAAAATAAAATTTCCAGGAAAAGTAGTGTGAATATCAAGAAGAAAAAAATGAACAAAGCTTAAGCTAAAGTAAATTGGGAGTGTTTGCTTCAGAAGGATGAGCCATGAGCTAAATTATTTTCTTATGGTTGATTTCTGGAGATAGTAGTGTTATAAAATGTTAATAATTAAATTAATTGTTTATAAAGCCTGTAACTGTGAATTTTAAAACATCCCTCAAGGGTCTGATATGAGTTTTCATTTCTCTGGATGCATACTGGTGGTTTAAAGGTTGTATTTGGGAAATACGGTGTAGAGAAATTATAATACAGCTTTCTATTCACAGGAGCTTGTAAGAAAACCTCACACCCACCTTGTTAAGGATCTTAAATGTCTACTGAAAATCCGAGATAATAAATGTTGGTCTATCATCTATCATCTACCTATCATCTATTATCATCATCATCTATATGACTATTCATTCAAATGTGTGGTTTGTAATACTTTTTCCCAGATGGTGACATTATTGGGAAGACTGTAGAACCCCTTAGAATTTAAACCAAACTGGCAGAAGTAAAGGAACTTAAAGAACTTGGAGATGAAGTCTGGAAAAACTCTAAAACATTTCTAAACAGACTTCAGAGGATAATCCTAGTGGAAAGATCATGACCCAGTATTCTGCCTGCATATGTTTGATGTTTTCACATCTTTTCCAGCTGTAAGCCACTGCAAAATACTGAGAACTTTTCCAGACTCAAGCATTTCACTTGGTCTGAACTCATGATGTACAGTACCTGTTCCTCTACCACCTGGGGCCATCTCCCACCAAGACACTCTAGTGGGGATGTTCTCAGTCTCCTTGAACTGCAACTGTTCCCTGTTTTCAGATTTTATAGAACAGCTCAGCCCCAAACAACATAAACTTTCTATTTATGTTATTCTAAGCTGTAGGGTGAAAAACTCAACTTCTGCTCTAACACTAGCGTTGCACACAGAACAAAGGCGTTTTCCCTACCAGCTCTGCCACTAAATGCCAGGCTTCTTGGAAGAGCAGGTTAGTGTTTTAATTCATCCTAATGACTTTCCAATGGCAATGCACTCCTCCTCATGGGCTACAGCTTCTGCCTTTCTCATGTAAAATTTTAATTCTTCTATGCATTAAGCTGTTCTATCATTTCTCTTTAGAATTCCAACACTCCTTTTCCTCTTTGGGATTCTGTCCTTTGCTTACGTCACTCTTCTGAGTCACAGAATCGTAGGGAAATAGCTTCTAAACCATCTCCCACTTACCTTCCAAGTCTGTCTCTAGCTGTACTTGTGGATCCTTAGTAATACAATGACAGTTTTTCTGTACATCCAAAGCTCTTTTTAAAGTAACGTACGTTGTTTTATTTATTGAGAATGGGTCATTTAAAACCGAATATGTTTATGTATAAAATCCTATGCTGTGCAAAAGATCCTTTTCATGCTCTGTGATTAGTGAACAAAACCATCCACCATCCCCACATGGTTTCCTTAGAGCCTACACTGTGCAGCACAAGAAGCCAAAAAGCTGTAGGGGGTCACATACTATGGGCAAGTATCTGATGACAAGGCTTTCTCTAGCACAATTTCATGAATACTGCAACATAACCCAGTATGACGTGTGCCCTGCCTCTGTGACACTCCTCAAGGAGGTGGATCTTGAAGACAGCAACTTTCTTGGTATTCTTACAGACAAGTGGACTCGACAACTTTGACTTGCTCTGAGAAGCCATTATGTGGGTCCTGGGCCTTGGTATCTTTTAAATGTTTTAGAGCGTGAAGATGGTCTTCTTTATGGAAGGCACATCCCATAAAAACCCATGAGCATATGTGCTATGCCTTATCCATATATTTGTTGTGAAGGTTTTTTACTCCTTCTATCAGTTAGTCTCACAATAATATCTGTATCTCCTCTGAGGACACTCATACCCATAGCTTCTATGTGGTACTCCTGAGCTTGGAGCCAGAGATCATTGTGCCCTGCAAAATCCAGCATTAATGCAATGGAAATGAGATCAGTCTGAAGCCAATATGAGTCTCTGAAACCCAGAGACTAGCCAACAGCTCCTACCTTTATGCCAAGGCTTCATCTCATATTGAAGAATAATATGGCTGACTGGCTGACTGCCCTTGTAAACACAGACCACCTCTGTCCTTCAAGTTACCATGAGGGAGCAGCTAGTGGTAGAAGCAACTACTTCCATGGCATGCCTTGAGCACTGAAATACTAATCCAATGCTTCTTGAATTAAAACAATTAAACAGGTATTAATTTTCTTTACAGAATTGAAACATAAATAATAACTAGAACATATGTTCCAAGTAACACGGCAAACAAGTTTGTTTTTAATCATTCTTATGGGGAAGCACAGCAACATGAAGTCTGAAAGAAGGATAGTCACCAAGATACTAAATGATCTTTAAATTTTTCTGCTGGTAGGAGACATCTGGACATCGGGCTTATGAAGATGGGAAACAACAGAGCTTCAGGAAAATGAGAAAAGAAACTCTGAGTTTGAGCAATTTGGGACAGCATATTTATAGGATATTATTCCAATCTAGAAGAATCTCCTTGATTCTTCAACTTAGAATGCATTAAATATGTAGCATGGTTATTCAAATCATTAACAATGATATCCCAAGCAGGTAAGTCACTCGCTGTTGGTTAGAGCTCACAATTAAGGAGTTATTTTTCTTACAATAAGGTACAGAACACCTCTCCATTGAGGAGAGACTCTACTTCAGCAGAGGAGATTAAATGTATCTTTAGTAGAAACTTTACAGGCCTCCCTGGAATTATTACAAAACAGACCTGAAAAGAAGCAATCTCAAGTCCCAAACATTGCCTGCCAAGCTATCCTTAACAATCCTTATTGAAAGCCATTTTTTAAAAGACAATCAGAAATACAATTTTCACAAAATTCAGCACCCAGCATAAAAACTCTAAGTCTACAAAGAAAAAAATGTGACTCAAAGCCATTTTTTAATCAATAAAAACTCACCACAAATGTCAGAGATGTTGATGGAACCAGTGAATAGATTTTTAACAGGTGTAATACTTTTGACCAGATATTTAAATAAAGGATTGAAAAGAGGAGAGAGAAAAATGGAATTTAGAAAGAACTATTTTGTTCCTCAGTTCTCATGAAAAAAGGCCAGCACTTTTGTTCTTTGTATTTCTATTCAATGTTGAACAGAATGTTCTAGCTAGTAAAATAAAAATCTGCAGATAGATCTGGAGCAGAAAGAAAATTACTACTTTCATTTTCAAAATACATAATTGTATTTGTAGATATTCTAAAGAATCTGATGCACAGTAGTAAATGCCAGACTGACTTGAGAACAACCAGAGAATATAGATGTCAAAATAAGGAAGAGAGACAAATAACATACATAAAATATACACGTAAATAATGAGTAAATATCTTTACTAAACACTAATATAAAACAATTTTATCAGAAAATTATCTTTCATGTTTTTGTTATATTTTGAACAGTATTCTCGATTTCACATTATAATTTCTCATTGTTGGAATAGAAGAATATTGATTTACTTTATTATAATGGATTGTCATCTTAAATGTCTCTTAAACATACTTATTGGGTCTATGGGTCTATGTACTGTGTGTGTTTCTGTGTCTGTGTCCATGTCTGCATGTGTGTGTGTGTGTGTGTGTAGTCCCACCACCTCGGTGTGCAGGTATTTTGTCTGTGAGAGTAAGTGTATGTATATGTCTGTATGCTTGTATATATGTATGTGAGTGGGTTCTTGTCTTATGTGTGTGTGTGCTCAGTGTATCAATGTGTCCACATATGTGTAGAGGCTATGGGTCTACATCAGTGTTTTCTACTATGTCACAATTTATTTTTATGAGACAGGGCTTATATTAAACCTTGAGCTCACTGATTAATGAGGTTGACTTGTCAACAAGTCCCAGGGAATTTCTTGTGCTCACCTCCTGAATGCTGCCTTTACATTTATGTGACATCAATCCCAAACTTTTTATAGATGCTAAGGCTCCAAACACATCTTTATTATTTCATGGAAAGTGTTTTACAAATGAGCTATACCAGCCTCTATTTCTAAGAGCTTTTCAAATAGATTCTCAGTGATGTTCTACCTAGAAAATCATATTTTTGTCAGAGACATTTTATTGCTTCTGTTTCAACCTAACTGCATTTTTTCTATTTCTTCCCTTAATGTCTCTATGATTTCCAGTACAATGTTGAATAGAATATTGTCATGATGATGCACTTTTGTGAGAACCAAAGAGAAAAACTCATTCCTTTGTTCGCATTAAGTTTCAATCCCTTTTCTCACCATTTATGACCATGTTGTTATGATGCTAGCTGTTATGCTAGCTAAGGCGAATTCTTTATTCTTCCAACCTTAAGAGAATGTGTTTAAATTTTGAATACTAGATTTTGTTGGGTACTTTTCTTTGATCTAGTGAGGTAATCATGGTACATTTTGCATAACATTTTAATTTTTAAAATATTTTTCCTTTTTGATGTTTTGATTAAGATATTTTTATATAGTCCATTGACAGTGATGTAAGGCACTGATTTTCAAGTAGTGACCTGATCTTGTGACCTTGTATTCCAAAATCCACCTCATATGTACATAATTTATTGTAATAAACTTTTATATACTGAAAGGTAAACTTTACGCATGTTTTGTTGGACATTTTTGTATCTTCAAAAAGTTCATGAACCCTACTAATTTGAACTTGAGTGAACATATTCTATGTAAAACAGTGTACTCAAACACGTACATTATATGTTCAGTGCTTGAGAATGAATGTACGTTCTCTCCTGGTGGGCCTCAGTAGCTCAGCTATGATGAGGCAAGGTGTTTCTATAAGTAACCTCAGCCATCCACAATTCTATAAGTAACCTCAGCCATCCACAATTCTGTAAGTAACCTCAGCCATCCACAATCCTGATTCTCCTTTAGTGATACTGCGTGTTTTGGTTTTGATCTAGTTGTGAAAGATAATTTTCTCAACATATCATTCCTTCTTAGGTTCAGACCTTTTTTTTTTTCCTAGTGACAGTCTTTTCCCACTCAATGCTTTTTAACTAGATGGTGTCAGCTCTTACATTCTGAATAGAACTCAGCCTAATTATTTGTATATGTGGCCCTCAGAACACAAACACACCCTCTTTCTAGCTGTTAGACAAGGAATACTAAAATTTCTATAAGACTTTTTAGATAGAATAACATTATAATTTCTGGTTTTTATTATTAAATTGACTTCTACTTATGAGTTAATGGGGTTAGTTATATAAATGATACAGATACTCATCTTTTTTTTAACGTCTGTGTGTGTCAGTGTGTGAGTGTGTGCATATATGTGAGCTTACAATCACACAAACACACATACATTAAACATTCTTCTTAAGGAGGAAGACACATGATCTATTTAGGAAATACAAGAGACCGATTTATAATAAACCTTGGTGTTGATTATCTTTTTCTCCTTAAATAACAACACAGTATGTAAATTTTTAAAGATTCTTTTTCATAAACTGATGGCACACGCCAATAACCTCAGCACATGTGAGGTGGAGGCAGGAGCATCAGAAATTCAAGGTCATTCTTAGCTACATAATAGCTCTGACAGCATCCAGAACTACATGAACTCTTGTCGCCCTGACCTCTCACCAAAACAAATATCCTTCCTCACATTTCCTTTGCATATTTGACAAGACCCAGGAGGACAAGGATTGAAAAAAGTATAGCTCTTCTCTCATCTGTGACTCTAAGACATTTATACTTGAGTTTTACAAATTCTAATAAATCAGTTGTACCTTCATAGATGCTTGTATAAAGTAAGTTGATACACACATGCTTGGAGCAAATGAAGTCCAGTTTCTTCATGCAAGTGGATATTTCTCTAGATTTGTGATCAGTAATTATTCTGAGGACATAGTTCTCTGCTGGATTTGAAAGATTACTCACTTGCAATTTCTTCTTTCTCTTTTTTTAAAAGAAAGTTTTATTTATTTTGTATACAGTGTTCGGCCTGTACGTATGCCTGCACACCAGAATAGGGCACCAGATCTTATTATAGATGGTTGTGAGCCACCATGTGGTTGCTGGGAATTGAACTCAGGACCCTTGGAAGAGCAGCCAGTGCTCTTAACCTCTGAGCCATCTTCCAGCCCCTGCAATTTCTTCCCTTATTGCAAGGGTGTGCTAATGAGCCAGATTCCTTACATTTCTGATATTCATTGTGTTTTTCTTTTGGATCTGTTCATGAATTGTATGTTAAAATACACAGTACAGCTAAGTTGATATATTCATTTCATTAATAATACTTATAGACCTAGTAAAAATGCAAAAGGGAAGAAGAATTAATTCACTTTGGCAGGCCTGATAAGAGAAATGATGATGAAATAAAATCCAATATTTTTAAAAATTAATATTTAAATAAAATAAAACATTGTATTTGAATGTATAGATTCCTATACAGTGTATACAAAATGCTTTCATTCCTATTCTTGTTAATTTGAATTATAATGATTGATTGCACCATGAGTATTTATTAATGATAGCCTTGTATGAGCAGTAAAGGTTAACTTATGTTTGTTCTCTTTGAATATGAAAATGGAGCTGACTGAGTCATGGGCAAAAGATAATTCCCTAATGCACATGGCTCACTTAGCAGCATTCTTCCCTCAGAGCATCCTGCATTTTGAAATAGAGACCCTGGTCACCTTGAGAGAAAATGTTGAATGCTTTTATTACTGTCCTAAGGCAGTATCTATTTTTATAGTTTTACCCAACATTCATCTGACTTTAAACTGGGACACTGGCCCTCTGATTATCTTGCTCAGCATCCAAATTTCCCTCTCCTAAGTACCAAAGGACAGTTGCAAATTTAACTGTTTCCTGCCTACACACCAGCACTCCACTCAGTAATGAAAAAGAGAGTCCTTATATTTTATAACTATTGCTCATTTTAACTTCTAAAATATGAAATTACCAACCAATAATGATATAAGAAAAGATCTGCCTATATAATTTCATAAAATTTTCTGGTATTTGAATGAAACTAGAAAATCAAGATTGAGTTTATCCTTTTCCTTTTTGTCCTGGCAAGGCAGTCCCACCTGGGAGACATGATAAAAAATCAGGCAACAAGGTCCATGTCAGAGACAGCCTCTGCTCCTTGTAAGGATCCCACATAACCCATTGACTACATCCATGCATAGTCCTTGGTTGGAGTTTCAGATTCCACGGGACACTCTGTGTCCTGCTTAGTTGGCTCTGCTGGTCTTCTTGTGGAGCTCCTGTCACCTCTAGGTCTTTTGTCATTTCTCCTACTTTTCCACTAGACTCTATGCTTTTCTCAATGTTTGGCTGTGAGCCTCAGAATATCTGGTATGGGTTCCATCTCATAGAAGCCATTGGTTTGGAACCAATGGTGGGGGAGCCTCTCAGGGGAGCAGAGTAAAATTGTTAGTGTCAGGGGTTGACTCTTCTACGGGATGGGTCTTGGGTTGGGCCAGGAATTGGTTGTACATTCCCTTACTCTTTTCTCTGTCTGTTCTGTCTTTAACTGTTACAGGCGGGGGAGCTTTGGAGCAGTCTTGACAAGTTAGAGAGCATTGTCTTCAGTTCCCATGGCCCCTGCTGCTAGGGGTCTCAGCTAGAGTCCCCCTCATATCATCTGCTGCTGGGTGAAGTCTCTTATATGACAATTTTGATAGGCTACTGTCTGAAGGCATAGCAGAGTATCCTTAATAGTGTCAGGGGTTGAGAGAAATAAGGGTAGAAATGTGACCTGGAAAAAGAAGTAGCACCTACTCCCCATACTATAGGACCCACAACGAAATTGTGTTGCATATCTACTACATCTGAGCAGAGGATGCAGGTCCTTATCATGCATGGTCCTTGGTTGGTGCATCAGTCTCTGCAGCACCTCTTCTACCACCCAGATTTTTGTCTCCATTGGACTTATGAAATTCCTGGCCCCTCTAGGTCATTTTATGCCCCAGCTTTCCCAAAAGACTCCTTAGCCTCCACCCCAAAGTGTAGCTGTGGGTCTCAATGTCCGCTTTGTTCCCCTGCTGTGTGGAGTAATCCAGAGGACCTTCATGGTAGGCTCCCTTCTTGTTCCTTCTCTTCAACCACTTCTGATGTCTATTCTGTTTGCCCTTCTGAATGATAAGTAAGCATTCTCCATAGTGTCCTCCTTTTTATTAGCTTCTTTGGGTCTGTGTATAATAGTCTGGTTATCCTTTATTAGAGGCTGACATCTATTTATAAGTGAGTATATACCATGAGTGTCTTTATACTAGCCAGTGACCAATAGTCTCAGGCCCTCTCCACATTAGAGTATCTGGTATGGGTTCCATCTCATAGAACCCATTGACCTTAAATTCAATAAGGAAATGCTTGTTTACTCCCATAATATTTTTACCACTATTGCATAATTGTACCTTACAGGCACATCACTGTTGTAGATTCCAGTGTTTGTAACTGAGATGATTGGGTGTCCTTGTCTTCTAGCAGCATGCAGTGCCTTTTCCAGTACCATGAAAACTAGTCAGAAGAGGTAAGCCCCTAGTTAGCCACCAGCTAAACTTTTGTGTATTCAACAAAACATGTAACTGTTATAATCAGCATTAGGCTTTGGCCATCAACATTGTGATGTTTGGGCATTCTCATGGGGACCCTTTTTCCTAGGACTAAATAACATGTACTCCACTGTTGGAATATAATTTTAAGCCAGCTGAAAAGACCCGTCCAGTTGAGGATCTAATAAAAGTAAAGGATAGAGATCTTGAAATTTTATAACAGGGATTTGTGCTGACGATAACAGAACAGCACTAATGACATTTAAAATGTGGTGACATTAATGTGTTTAATGGTTCAATAAGACTATTTTGGCTTCCTTGAAGAAAATGGACCATTGCTATACAAAATTTCACAGTATCCAAAGACATTAATTCAAAACATGCAATGGGTTCTAAGAGGACAAAGCGTATTTGAGAGTTAGCAATCTGAAATTACATGTGATTATATATATATGTATGTCTGTGTGTGTGTCAAAAACAAAAAAGTATTTATTAGTTTGATAAATAAGTGAAAGAATCAGCCATTTGTAAGCTAGAAAATTGAGTTCAAATGTACAACTGGAGATTCATGTAATATTTTCATAATGATAGAAGAGAAAAACAATATACCTTTTGGGAGATGTGACAATTAGCATTTTAATTTTTCTACTCTCTGAGACATACTCACAAATATTCATGGTTTAGCTAAATTGTAGTTATTATAGCATTTAAGTCATATTTATTGTGGCATATATATCATATGGCACAGTTTAATAAAGATACATAATTTTTTATTTATTTGAGGTATATAACACTGGTAGAATACTTTTATACAGTAAATGTACTCAATTATTCCAATCATCTCTATTACATCTATTGAACTGCTGTTATGTTGGTATAGATCCACAAATACAAAGATTTTTTTCAGTTTTATAAAGATTACTTTTATATATTTTTGCTTTAAAATTATGCATATAAGTGTAATTATCACCCCTCATCAAGGAAAAAATTTCCCCAACAAATATAGATGAATAGAAAAAGCCAGAGGCAATCAAAATACAGAGATGTGGAGCACAATACCAATGAATACATTTAGGGCATAACTTCGGTATCTAAGGTGTAGGGCTCATTGCAAAAAATAGATGGAAAGATTTTAAAAGCCAGAGTAAAAGGGAGTTTACTATGAAATTGTGTCTCCTGGAAATGTTGTAAGCTCTTGCCATGTAGTCTAATCAATAAGGCTACCTATAAATGACCTGAATTAAGACCATACTAATAGACAAGATAACATAAGTCAGGGAAGCCTCGACCATAGACAAAAAACTTGAGGCAATGAAGGAATGCTTAGAGTGTCAGAAATACTCTTCCAGGGAAAAGTACATTAATTGGTTATCCAATACCAAAGCAGGCCCTAGCCATGCTTTTTGCTCAGGTTTATAACCCAGACATAAATTCCATAATGCCATATAGGTTTTAACTCCATCAGAAAATATTTGGTTATCCCAATAACATTTATGACACTATTGTACAAAGCAGATTGGGACTATAATATGCAGGATTTGCAGATGAGAAAGACCATTGATGATTTTTTTCCCTACAGCAGCCTGTGTAGCACTTTGTTGCACTATAAAAGGTAGCCAGCAAGAAGCAAACTTCTAGTTCAGCTCCACCTTGAGTCTTCTATGTTTGGTAATCAAAGTGTGGAGGGATATTAAGAAATAGTATCCTGCTATCTAGTTATGGTGAGTAACCAAGAGAAATAGCAACACATTGTATTTTGGGGAGAGCTTTTGGGTCTTCCCTGAGCAATGCTGACTAAGGAGGTATCTTCCACTTGACACTTGAATTTTTGTTTAATAACCATGGCTTCTGAGAGTAATGACTTTCACTTTTGCAGGGTGGATACTGCCATTCAAACTCTTTTTATAGTTTCAATTGCCTCAAAAATAATAGAGTTCTCTATGAGTTAGTTGTATAACCTTAGTTATATTTACTGCCTCCCTGAGACAAGTATTTCCCCATCTCCTCATTCTATTCCTCCATATTATTCCCTCTAATATTTTTTAGTTCAATCCATTTTTGCACAAGGTTCATTTTTTTTACAGTTGAATAAAATTCCATTGTATATATGTACCACATTTTTGTTATCCATTCATAAGGTGGTAGGCAGATAGACTAATTCCTTTCCCTAATTACTGTGAATAGAGAGAACATCATTGAAAAGATAAGAGCAAGTAAGTGGGTAGAGAGATAAATTAATAGGGATATACACCCAAGGGCTATACAGCTGGACTCGATGGTAGCTATACTTTTAATATTTTCTGAAATACTCATACAGACTTCCATAGTGCCTTTAGCAGTTTACACTCCTACAAAAATATAAATACATATTTCTCATTTTTGTATTCTCATCAGCATGTGTTTTCTCTTCTCCCTGGTTCCTTCCTCTACCCACCAACTCCACCATCCATTTTAAGTTATGGTCATGCTGACTTGAGTGAAACTGAATTAAAGTAGTTTCAATGTCCATTTCCCTGATAGCTAAGGATGTTGAAAATTCTTTAAAATAGTATTAATCATTAGTATTTTTCTTTTGGGAACACTCCAGTTTCGTGACCTACCTTTGACATTGTTGTTTTAATTTTGAAAACTTTTTGAGTTATTTGATATATAGTTTTCAATTCTTCATCAGATGTATGTAAGTAAACTCTTACACATGTACAGTAAATCAAAATTCTTGCAATACTTTAACCCATATGAGATCCAAATTTTTCTTAGGAAATAAATTAACCCACATTTAGAAGGTAAAGGCAATCATGTAATTTGGAAATAATACTAGCAGAGTGAATCAGACCCAACAGTGTATATTAAAAATATAAAAAGTCCACAAAAGTATTTCTAATATTTCTTCTGTCCAGACTCATTTTACATAAGTTAGTATAACCATTGTTTCTGACATTAAGATAGAGGACTCTTCATGATTTTCTCCTTCCAGAATAATTATGTAAGCTTCTAGACAAGCTATTATCCATAAACTGTAAAGTGTTTAATTGTTTTTATTTCTTCTGTAGAACTGATCATATTTGTATATTCAATACACATACACACACACACACACACACAAACATACATTTAGCTATTATTTATCTCTTGATAAAAATTGATAATTAAAAAAAATTCAATAATGTTTGAGTTAATACTAGAATTGTAAGCTATTACCATCCAAGTACTAGGGCTGGTATATTTTGTATTTTAAGGGTAAATTCTTAAAATACGTTCAGAAGCTTTTTACATATTAAATAATTGATGATTTAAAATTCATCCTATAAATATTTCAATTACCTATATTTATTTTAATTACTTTTTATTTTATTTATTTTTGCTTATTTATTATATTTCTTTTTTACATATACATTTATATTATAACACATTAATAAAATAAACTACATATAGCGGAAGAACCGCAGAACAATCAGGAATTACATAAATGCTACGTTCATAATGAATTGGCTATTTGTATTTGCCAATCTTGAAGAAAACATCTTTCCTATGTTGTTGAGTTTAAAATTCTGAATGAAAATCAATATCTATTATATTTCATCTCTATTAACTTAAAACATCAATTTAGACCTAAAAACGTCTTAACCCTAAACAATCAAGCTTAATTGTAAGGCTAAAGTATCTGGTATTCAATTCTGTCAGAGACTTGAGAAAGGAATAAAACTTAATTACCTGAGTGAACCAGAGGGGCAAGTTATCAGCTTTAAAACTGCAAAACTTACAGAGACAATTTACTGCCTGGACAGTCACTCAAACCTCTCTCTAATGTTGAATCCTCATCTTCAGCCTTCTGGCCCAAAATATCTGACGGACATATTTGTGAGGCAGGAACTATGGAGGATTTGCTGACCCTGTCTCGACAGAGTTTGGTCTTTGACTCTGCCTGCATCCAAGCTTGCCCATTTCTAGGCAGAACTCTATCTGTAGGTGAAATGAGGACATTTTCCCAGTGACTGTATGTCCATATTTGAAGCATCTCCACAAGGAGGTTCTTTGATGCTCAACATCTTCTTTGAGGTAGGCTGGGTGTTGCCTGGAGTTAACCTGTCTTGTTGTCAAAGATTTTTTAAAAATAATTAAACATCTTTAAATTCCTGGCTCATTTAACCATTTTCCCCAATTTTATTTGGGCCCTAGAATGATATTATTTTCCCCAATTACCCAGAAGAACCCTTAAAAGAATGATGCCTGATTTCCCCTAAAGGGGGTTGGGTAGATTTTGTTGATCTCTTGGGCTACAGATGCTTATTTTCATCAAGAGTTGGTTATAAATTAATATTGGTTTTATACACAGAGAAAATTAGGTTGGACTCAGGGATGTCTCTCTTTTCCTTTATCTTTCTTTCATGGGTATAGAGATAGAGATTAAAAAGAAAGGGAGAAATAGAAATATATAAGGATGATAGAACAAAAAGTAGATTATTGAATATACTTCTCAACTTAAGCCCTTGTCACTCAAAAATTAATTAGTATAAAATTTTGTGTATTGATTCAAAATAAGTTTAATTTTGATACATTGGTATAGAATTCAAAGTTAAGATTATTCTTCAAGAGCCAGGCATGGTGGCGCACACTCGGGAAGCAGAGGCAGGCGGATTGCTATGAGTTCGAGGCCAGCCAAGACTACACAGAGAAACCCTGTCTCGAAAAACCAAAAAACAAACAAAAAAAAAAACAACCCCCCAAAATGAGATTAATCTTCACACACATTATATACATTTCTACTCTAATTTGAGGTATTGTACCCTTACAACTCAATTATAATACAAAGTTTACTTCCAATACATTGGAAATGGTACTGCAGGCTGTTTGGGATAGCCAAGTAATACAAGCTAATGGTTAGTTGATCCATTCGTGGTCATGTCAAATAGTAGTCTATTTTTATCACAAGATTATATAGCACAGGTTTAACGGATAGATATGGTTCTATAGATATAGAAGGTAGAATGGTTAGATAATGTCTTCAAAAGCCTCAGAGACCTATTTTTTGTTTTAGATAGTATTCATATTTGAATACTTCATGTGACATTTATTTTGATACATGAAGTTCGAGTGTTTAAACATCTATAATTACTTATCCACAAATAGTTTATTTATAAGTCACTTTTGCTAATTTAATCCTGGCCTGAGGGTACACAAGCTAAATTGCTGGTTTCAGCTTAAATGTCAAGTAATACATGTCTTAATCTACTTGTCAGAATTTGCCAAACAGTACATTGTAGATAATTAATGTGTATAGTACTGTGTGCAATTTCTATAATCCATAAAGTTGATCAAAAACATCCGTAGGATTCTACTGCACATTCACCATAACCAAAAACTCAAAATAATCATTTTAAGTAATAGGGATTTTATTGACTCTTAAAAGCAATAGTACTGAAACTGACTACTACTATACGGAAGATGAAACCTTACAATAAAATAGCATAAATATCCATCACTGCTGATTTCCAATTTTAAAAAACTTAGCTGGGTGTGGTGGCACACATCTTTAATCCCAGCACTCAGGAGGCAGAGGCAGGTAGATCACTGTGAATTCGAGGCCAGCCTGGTCTACAAAGCGAGTTCAGGACAGTCAAGGCTAACACAGAGATAACCTGGCTAAAAAAACAAAACAAAACAAACAAACAAAAAACAAACAAACAAACAAACAAAAACCACAAAAAAAAACCTTAATAGAACTTTTCTACTGTCTAAATATATTTATTTATTCTTCTGCCTTATGATTTTTTTCTAGTTACTTGTTGTCATATTGGATAGCATTTACTACCTTGCAGCTTAATTTTATACTTTTTATTCTTAAGTTTCTTTTGTGCTTTGTGCATGCCTGCACTGTGCTTAAACGGTGGGTACATCTGTAAAGTTTTGTGTACATATGGAAGCACATTGATGTGGCACACAGATGGAGGGCAGAAAACCACAATTTCTTTCTAGCCTCACCTTCCATCTTGTTTGAGACATGATCCACTTTTGCTATTTTTCTGCTGCATATATCAGGGTACCTGGCTCCCAGGCTTCTGGGGATTCTTTTCTTTCTAACATTTGTGTCTCCAAGGATGTACTGGAATCACAGGCACACAATTAGAGTTTTAATGTGGATTCTGGAGATTTAAACTCAGGTCTTGGGGCTTGCATGCCACTTTTACCTAATGAATTATCTCTTTAAGCCTGACTCTCACATTCACATGGGTTATCTAATCAGGTGCTTGCTGCAGTGTCCTGCCGATGAAGCCACACAGGGTACCCTGCAGAGTGTAGTCACAATGTCTTATATGTACAGGTGGAGAATCTAGCTGCCATACCGAGGCCCAGCTATATTCCATTTTTCCTATAGATCAAGAAAATCAACAAGACATATTAAAAGGCATGGAATAAGGACTGAGGAAATTCTAAATTGATAAAGTGATTGTTACACAACTTGAACATCTGAGCTTGCATTCCCAGAACTCACTTAAAAAGGTAGTAGTACATCCTCTGATATAATCCCACTGCTGGGGAAGCAGAGACAGGAGGATTCTAGTATTTCTATCATCTACGGGTAGAATCAGGAATCTTCACGTTCAGTGAAAGACACTGTTGTTAAACTCTGGTCTCCATGTATACATGATGCATGTGAACACATAGGAACATCTAAATAAACGTTAATTAAACAAGTGCTTGGATGAATTTTTGGCACTCAATAGACAGAGTAACAGAAGGTTCATGGTCACATTTAACTCAACAATACCTTTCTTTCCTCTCTGTCACACACAAATCCAACCAGACAGAGTGCTGCTTGGGACTTTTCAAAACTTTGTCCCTTGTATTAGGCCAATTATGCCTGTTCCATTCATGTCTCATGTTTTTGTCTCACACACAATCATTTAGTTATATGATATGCTTAACTATCATACTGTTTTCTCTTCTCTTGTCACTCACAAATGTGATACTGAGAAAAATACTCTGGAATATATCTTATTTTTGACAGTATGCTGCTGTTTAGAAATTGTTAAGGATTGGCTAACCAACTGGTTCATAACTCAGCAAACTCTGCTCTGTGTGGGCCTTCTACATTATGTTTAGAAAGAAATTTAGAGGGCTTTCTTAGACTTAGGGTTTATTTTTCTCTTAATGAAAAGGCAGATCCACATCTGATAGCATTTTATTTTCTCAGGAGACATCTTATTCTACTTTAAATATTTATGAGGTACATATTTTATATAAAAATTAGCCCTACATGATCATTTACAAGTTGTAATTACACTGTAGAGTAGACTTCAATCTTTTATTCTCTTAAAATGCTTCCAGTGAATGTGATGTTTTCTCTTCCTCTACTAACCATGTCCTCAGGGCCTCCAGCTTGTTGCAAAGGCAGTGTCTGTCAAGTTATCCTCCTAATTGTGCAGAACCTTCTGTATCTTCAAGAAAAGAAGTTATTGGCTGAATTCATCTGGATCTTGTCCTTGAAGCAGTGAGCTAGTCATCACTTCTGTGGTAAAGATACCCTGCCAACATACTGTTCCTATATTTGACCAAGCTATCAGCATTAATACCTCATCATGTATAATGTTTTTCATGTAAATGTAAGGCAGAAAAGCACAACCCATTGAACTAGGAAAACCCAAAATATCACATTTTTAATAGAGGTGGAAATGTAAGAGTTAATACCGTTGTTTAACTTCCAGTATCCCTTTTGCAGTGGAGGTGTATCTTAGTTCATATTCATATTGAAAGTGTATGGATAGAGTGAACATTACATCTCTTTGAAGACAAGATTTTTTAAAAAAATAATAACATATATCCTAATAGAAAATAAATGGTTAAGGTCGTTTTAGGGAAATATGCATTGTAGGACACCGCAGATGAGGGTTAGTATGCACAAAGAATTCACACATTTGTAGCTAAGAATATGTATTAGTACACAAACTGCCTTCGTCATTTCACTTCACATTTATTGAAGTTGTCCGTCTCCAATTCATTTTTTCTCAAAGTAAAATATAATAGTATTATCCCACAGGGATTTATCATGATTAAGTTAACATATGTAAAATCCATATATGAATGCTTTGCATATGCTATGTATCTAGTTCTACAAATGTCACTATGAGAAGGTAATATTCCTGTCTGGATGAATTATAAAACGGACTGTCTACGGAGCTACATGCAAGAATTCTCTCAGTAGTTGAGACATTCATGTAAGCCCTGCAATTTAAAAGGACCCTGACAAAAACTAAACAATATATAAATAATATCCAACAACTAACAAAAAATAAAAAAAAAGACTCTGGCTTCCTGAAAGAATAAGAAGTCCGTAGAGTAGTCACATAGTGACTTCAAACATGTGTTACTGTGGATCAAATCTAATGATTTACTATCATAGTTGACATCTTAGCATTAAAATAACTTTGTTCATTTAGTTAATTCCTGCCAAACACATTTATGTTGCTGTCTTTATTCTCTTCAAAACATAGAATTTTGAACCTTATCACACACCCATCTTTGTCTATTATCAAGATGGAAACAATATTCTGGCCTTTGTCTGTTTGGGTAACTTTAGATAGCATCCTCAGACAATGAAATTGGAGAACAATAGAGCTGCACTGCTTGTTCTCCTGATGTCCCAGAAGTCTTTGTGGATTTGATGTTGAGGATTCCATTTTCCTGACTTGTACTCAGTCCTCTATGTATCACAACCTTGAAGAGGTAAATAGCTACTTTGGATCATTAGTTAGTAATGTTTTTTACCTAATACTATTTTGTATATGTCTATATGATTTTTGTGTGGACAGAGAGGAGGAACCATTGCATCATGCTACTGTGGGTATAGAGGTCAAGGCAATTTGCTGCGAACTCAGTTTTCCCTTTCTACCATGGTCATAGGGTTGAACTCTGCTTGCCAGGCCTGTCCAGAAATCACTTTTATTAGCTGAGTAATCCTTGTGTCTTTTTCTTATTAGGTATGTGTCAAGAATTAACTGTATGTCAATTTTTCATTGTTATAATATTATATTAGAGGTTATATAGGAGAACCTAAATTCTAGAAGGACACAAATGTTTTCCAACATATTTGCAAAAAATTACTTCTTAACAATTTCTTTTGTTTGTGGAGTGTTTATCTAATTTATGTAATTGTTCACTAGATCACATTAATTTATCTGATATCTCACACACTCCTGTTTAGCTTAGCGTCTTTATTTAACACTATGAACCAGTAATGATTTCATGCACTGTCTGCTATTATTGACTTTTACATGGTTTGAGGTAAAGTCTAAGGACATGCTAAACTACAAGTTCTTCTATTATATCATTCCTTTGATTTCTATCTCTACTGTTCTGTTACATGTTTAAGCTATTGATTCTATGAGAATCTATGATATAGTGAGACCCATAGCTTGTCAATAAAAGTCATGAATAAGCAAGGTAAAGCCCTAACGCTGAGTGTCTTCATATTTTAAAAGGAAGAGGAAGAAATATTTCATCTATTCACTCCTTTTTTATTTATTAGTTTCAAGACATTTTTCCAATCAATTACGAATATTTAATAAATAGTTATATATTGTACGCCCGTGATTAAGATATAAAAATGAAAAATGTTTATGTAGTTATTTAAATTTCAAGGAATATTTACCATGGCTTCATTTGTATTTTCAATTGTGTAAAAATACAACAGAAAGCAAATGGATGAGAACATATGAGTCGAAATAATGTTTGTTATTAAGTTATAAAATATAAAATGAAAATCAATTACAGAAAATAATTTTCTCTGGACATGCCTTCAGAACTTTATTTTAGTCTAGCTGAAAACTGAGTGTTCTTCTGAAGTAGTTGATTTAAACATTTCTATTTATTGGATTAAAACATTAAAAATGTACTAGCTATTTTTTTTCTAACTTATTTCCATGGAATGTTCTTGTAGGAAACCAAAGTCAGGCCAGTTTGGGGCATATTTAATCTTTAAGTTTGGCAATGGATAAGTAGTTTTTTTAAATAATTAAGTCTTTTGGTCTTTGCCAATTCTCACTTTAATTAAATTTATATCAATAAAGATAATACAGCATAAAATAATATTACAGTGGATTTAATGTTCTTTCTCTCCTATAATATTTAGATTGGAATAATTAAACTTGGCATATTTATTAAAGAAAAACACATCATTTTACGATTAGTCTTTAATGAATTCATTTGGTGGTAAAATCTTTTGCATTAAAAATTTAAAACAGCTTATGAATATATTTTATTCCCTCAAATATACTAATGAATATTTAATATAAAACAAATGTTCAGTTTCAATTCTCTTTAAAGTGTATTTGTGTATGTGATTTACGTAAATATGTTTGTACAACCTTTAGAACTGTCTTACCGTATGCAATATAATTAAGTAAAATCATCCAAATGATTGAGTGATGTCAAAGATTTTAACACTTTTTCCATATAGGTAAAATATGAAGTTGTGAATTTATAAAGGTTGAGAAAAAAGTAGGATGGATCCAGAAAGGTTCTCCTATCTTTATAAGGTAAATGACAAGAGCCCAACAACTTCAAATACTCTGCTTTCTCCAATGAGACACCTTTTTGTTTCAAGTATTGAAATTGTCATATGAAATCTTCATTTCCCTTGGATTAACTTAATTATGTTTTGAAATACCATTGACTTAAAGAATACTTAAAGAATTTAGCCAAAATCCAAAATACACTTTCCAGTACATTCAGAAATAAATCTCTTTCTGAACAAATGTGTTTATATAACAGCGACTAGACTTCTCCATGTTACCACACCTTGAAGACACATCTAGCTATCCTAAGTATGATCTTCATCATGACACCTCTCTATAATTGAATTGTCTCTGCTTTCTTCTTTCATTCCCTTGGTCTATGGCCAAGTACAGATTAATATATAATCACTATTTCTATTATTTATGTTGATGCTATGTGACTTACTTCTCAGAACATATTTATTTTCAATAATAAAAATTATCCTTTTTCAAATTAGCACTTAAACTCTACTGTGTTCATTTGAGACACTGAAGACAAAAATTACCAATTTTGTCATATGGCTCAGTTGGCACAGCTTAGGTACCTAATCTACCAATGGTTATATTTCTTGTTTAATTTTTGCTGCCCTTTAGTATAATAAATTTTCGTCAATCGCTGTTAACTTATCACCTGATAATTTACTTAATCACTAATTATAATTTATTTTTAAACTTAGTTGTTTTATTTAGAAAATAAAACACCTGTACTTGACCAGTAAATCACAACACACTGTGTGCATATTTCCCATCCTCTGTTTACTCCTTCATAACTTTTGGAAAATCCACAATTTACTTGTTTTCATCTTTTATAATGTAAATAATGGGAAAGCCAGCTAATGTTCAGGCCATATTCTGATTCCTAGAGCAATGTTGGGTTTAGCTAACTTCAGACTTGCTCTTCACATTGGCATTTCTTAGGCCTTACAAAAAGGCCATTTCGGGCTTTGGGTATAATTATTCCTGGAGCTGTAAAAAACTATTTGTATTTGTTCTTTTTTCTTCAATAAAATTAGAAAAAAATGTACTTAGGTAGATATAATCAGTATATTTTAGTGTGGTAATTTTCCCGTTGTTTTGTAAGCACATCATCTTCTTCACAATTCTCAGAATAGTTGCATCCGTAAATTCTTATAAATTTTGTTTTAATTTGTTCACTTTACATCCTATTTGTATCCCTTCCCTCATTGACTCCTGATCACACCCTCCCTCACACCATCTCCTTCCCTCCCCAAGTCCTCAAAAAGAGGAGTCCTCCTCCCCTACCATCTGACCTCAGCCTATCAAGTCTCATCTGGACTACAGATATCCTCTTCCTCTGTGGCCGGGCAAGACCTTCCTGAAAGGGGGATATGGTCAACATCAGGGGGTCAGAGTCCATGTCATAAGTAGTCTCTACTCTCCATATTTTGGGACCCACAAGGAGACTGGGCTGCCTATCTATTACATCTGAGCAGAGGGTCTAGGTCACCATCATGCATGGGCCTTGATTGCTGTATCAATCTCTGTATTGTATTGTGGTTTTCCTATATTATGTAACTAATTAATCATTTTTAAAAATACTTAATATGTGTTAGGCTTTATCTTACTATTCATAGTTCATTACTGATTTGCTAAAGGTTGGCAATTATATAAGCACAAATATAAACAATGATCAGGACTACCGTATTTGTAAATATCACACACACACACACACACACACACACACACACACACACACACACACACAAATGCTTACTTCACTTTCTTCCTTTACTTATTAAGTACTTTCTTAAACCACTTTAGTGACATTTTCCATCTTCTTTTGTGAAAGTCTTTAGTTATCTCCACACTAATAAACACAATGGCCAGTATAAGTACTCATCTTTATTAAGTTGTTAAAAATTACTGTTGATTTCTGCTCAGTGGAATAAAGTTTTCTGTTAATCCAGAGAGAAACTCAGCAATTTCATTGTCTTTGTGTCCACACTTTTGTTTCCCATTACACCACTCCTTCCTTTGAGGGATCGGAGTAAGGGATTACCTTATAGTTTATGTCGTCTCTGTATTTTTTCTTCATACTCTTTGTTGTTGTTGTTGTTGTCTGCATTCAGTGTGATGCTTTGTCTTCTGAAAAACCACAAAGTGTTACATGCTCAGATGTATAGCTGCTTGTCATTTATTTTTATCATGTTCAAAGAGAGATGCTAGGATTAGATGTCTACAACAGAACTCTTGATCTTCCATGCAACTTGGTGATCTTCAGTCTTTCCCTTTAAAATTAATGGCAACCCAAACTTTAGAAGTCTTCCACACACATGCAGGCTAGCTTCACACTAACAATCTTATGGCCCCAGCTTCTCTGTATAATAAGACTTTAGCTATGTGCCATGTTCAAATATTTCTCTCTGTTTTATTTATTTGGTTATTTTATTCAGATTATATCTCAATTGTTATGCCATCCCTTGTATCCTCCCGATTCTCCCTCCATCCTGCTTTCACCCCATTTCCCTCCCCTATGTCTGTGAATGAGCAGGACCTCCTCCCCAACTATATGATCATAGGCTATCAAGTCTCACCTTGGTAGCCTGTTCATCCTTTCTCTGAATGCCACCAGACCTCCCCACCAATGATAAGTGGTCAAATATGGGGCACTAGAGTTTGTGGCAGAGTCAGTCCTCACTTTCAACTCAACTGTGGAGAATGTCCTGTTCATTGACTAGGTCTGAGTAGGGGTTCAACATTTGCTGCATGTATTGTGCTTGGTTGGTGCAGTAGTTTGAGCAGAACTCCTAAGGCCAGATGTGCCTGTCCTGATGTTCTTCTTGTCGGTTACTAGGAACTCATGGATTCTTCCATTTCCCCATCCTCCCATACTTCTCTCACCTAGAGTCCCATTAGGTTGTTCTCACATCTGTCCCATTCTCCTGGTAAGTGAAGACTTTCATTGGACATGCATCTTGGGCTAGTATCCAATTATAAGTGAGTATATACCATGTGAGTCTTTCTGCTTCTGGGTTAACTCACTCGGTATGATCATTTCAAGTTCCATCCATTTGTCAACAAATTGTGGGATTTCCTTGTTTTTGTAGGTGAGTAGTATTCAATAGTGTAAATGTACCACAGTTTCTTTATGTATTTTTCAACTGAGGGATATTTAGGTTGTTTCCAGGTTCTGGCTATTATGAATAAGGCCGATATGAACATGGTTGAGCTATGTCCTTGTTGTGTGGTGGAGCATCTTCTTACACCCATTAGAATGGCTAAGATCGAAAACTCAAGTGACAGCAGATGCTGGCGAGGATGTGGATAAAGGGGAACAATCTTTCATTGCTGTTAGGAATACAAACTTTTTAAAAAATTTTATTTTATTAATTTATTCATATTACACCTCAATGGTTATCCCCCTCCATTGTATCCTCCCATTCTTCCCTCCCTCCCATTTTCCCCTTACTCCCCTCACCTATGACTGTGACTGAGGGGGACTTCCTCCCCCTGTATATGCTCATAGGGTATCAAGTCTCTTCTTGGTAGCCTGCTATCCTTTCTCTGGGTGCCACCAGGTCTCCCCCTCCAGGGGACATGGTCAAATATGAGGCACCAGAGTACGTGAGAAAGTCATATCCCACTCTCCACTCAACTGTGGAGAATGTCTTGTCCATTGGCTAGATCTGGGTAGGGGTTTGAAGTTTATGACCTGTATTGTCCTTGGCTGGTGCCTTAGTTTGAGCGGGACCCCTGGGCCCAAATCAGCCTATCATAATTTTCTTCTTGTAGGTTTCTAGGATCCTCTAGATCCTTCAACTTTGCCTTTCTCCCATGCTTCTCTCATCTAGAGTCCCAATAGGATGTCCTCCCCTCTGTCCCAGTTTCCTGGTTAGTGAAGACGTTCATAGGGCATGCCCTTTGGGCTAGTATGCAGATATAAGTGAGTATATACCATTTGACTCTTTCCGCTTCTGGGTTAACTCACTCATTATGATCATTTCTAGCTCAATCCATTTGTCCACAACTTTTGGGAGTTCCTTATTTTTAATAGCTGAGTAGTATTCCATAGTGTAAATGTACCACAGTTTCTTAGTCCATTCTTCTACTGAGGGACACTTAGGCTGTTTCCATGTTCTGGCTATTATGAATAAGGCTGCTATGAACATGGTTGAGCAAATTTTCTTGTTGTGTGCTGGAGCATCTTCTGGGTATATTCCAAGGAGTGGAAATGCTGGGTCGAGCTGAAGCTCTATTCCCAGTTTTCTGAGATAGCACCAGATAGATTTCCAAAGTGGCTGTACTAGTTTGCAATTCCACCAGCAATGAAGGAGTGTTCCTCTCTCCCCACATCCTCGCCAGCATGTGGTGTCGCTTGAATTTTTGATCTTAGCCATTCTGATGGGTGTAAGATGGAAACTCAGAGTTGTTTTGATTTGCATTTCCCTGATGACTAAGGAGGTTGAGCGTTTCATTAAGTGTTTCTCAGCCATTTGATAGTCCTCTGTTGAGGATTCTCTGTTTAGTTCCAAGCCCCATTTCTCAATTGGATTATTTGGTTTGGTGGTGGTTAATTTCTTGAGTTCTTTATATATTTCGGATATTCGACCTTTGTCAGATGTAGGGTTGGTTAGGAATGCAAACTTGTACAGTCACTTTTGAAATTTATCTGACTATCTCAGAAATCTGGGAACAGGCCTTTCTCAAGACACAGGTATTCTACTCCTTGGAATATACCCAGAAGATTTCTTTCAGTTTTAAAGATAAAAATCCTTCATCTTTTTGTATAAATTTTAACTCATGAATTTTTACTTTGTAAATATGTTAATTAATAAAATATTGATTAATCATCAAATATAGTCATGATGAAACTACTTTTCTTTTTATTAAACATTATTTTTCATATAGACATTTATATTATTACGCATATATACAACAAAATTATTAGAGCAAGAAAAGCCATGACACAACCATGAATTATATAAATGTTACACTGTTAGTGTTTTGGCTATTTGTATTTGACAGTCTTAAAGAAAACATCTTTCCTATCTAGGTGGGTCTAAAATTCTGAATATAAATTAATAACTATCATATCTCATCATTATCAACTTAAAATAATCATCTAAACCTAAAACGTCTTAACTCTTAAACAACTAAGCTTAATTATAAAACCAACTCTCTGGTCTTCACTACGATCAGAGACTTGAGAAGGAATAAAATTGATTACCTAAGCATACCAGGAGTACAGGTTAGTAGCTTTCCACATGAGATGAAAGACACAGTTTGCTGCCTGAACAGTCACCCAACACTCTCTATAACTTTGGAACATCATCTTCAGCCTTCTGGCCCAATGTTTCTGAAAGACATGGTTGTGAGGCAGGAACTGTTGAGGACTTGCTTACCCTGTCTTGGCAGAGTTTGTCCATCGATTCTGCCTACCTCCAAGTTTTCCCTGTTTAAGCAGAATTCTCTCTTTGGTAGAAATGAGGGCATTTTGCCTATTGGATTATATGCCACATTTGAAGCCAACTCCATAAGGAGGTTCAGTGTATCAGACCTGACAGGATTTATTCCTCTCAGCATGCTGAACACTGACATCCAGAGCCAAATGCTTCAGTTGCTGTTCCTTACCAGAACAAGACAGCTCCCAGGATACCTTTGAAGAAAGCGTCCAGTTCCAATTGGTCCAGCATTTCAGATTGTCCCACACAGGACTCTAATTCAGCCTCGAATTTCTCAGCATACCACAAATGCTATTATATTGGGCACCTAAAAAGGTACATTTGACCCAAATGAGCTTGAAGAAACCTTAAGAGAACAATGCCCCATTTCCTTGAAATGGAATTGGGCAGGCTTTTGGTTGCATTCTTGAGCTAAAGAGAGTTATTATCAATGAGAATTGGTTATAAGATATTATTGGTTTTTTTTTAGATGGAAACCAAGATTACACTCAAGGATGTCTCGCTTTTCCTTTATCTCCCATTCTTAGGTTTCGAGATAGGGGTTGAAAAGAAAGAAGGAACAATATAGAAATATATAGGGCATATAGAACAAAAAGTATATTAGTGAATCTACTCCTTAACTTAATGCCTCAATTGTCACATGGTTATTTTTAATTCACAAGTATAGAATTTTGTATATAGATGCAAAATAACTTAATTTTAGATGCAGTGGTATATTATTCAAATCTAAGATTATTCTTTACACATATTAGTTATATTTCTGCTCTAATATGAGGTTTTATACATATATAACTCAATTATAATAAAAGTTTAATTCCAATACTTAGAAAGTGATATTTCAGGCTGTTTAGGATAAATAAGTCATACAAGTTAATTGTTAGTTGATCAAATTATGGTCTTATCAATTGCTAGTCTATTTATATCACAAGAATATACATCTTAGGTGCTACAAATAGATATGATTCTATAAAAAGATAAGTTAAAATAGTTAGACAAGTTCTTCAAAAACCTCAGAGACATACATAATATGGAATAAAAATATTTTTGTTATTTTAAAGATGCATTGACAATGATACAGGTTAACTCTTGGCAACACTCAGCCTACTTCAAAGAGGATCATGAAGCTACTTTTCATATTAATTCTTCAATCCAAGTGATTATCATATTTTGTTTGTCCTTGGTAACATACAAATCTTTGCCCAGATTACCGATTCTCAATATAACAGCTGCATTAATCTTGATTTATCAGAGTACTATGGCTATTTTCAAAAATTCCCCTGACTGTATATGGATTATAGTTACTACTCTAAAATATAATGCATTTGAAAGGAAAGCTTTTGGATTGACATGTTCCCTGACAATATAAACTCTAGAAGACATGTTCATGTTTCACACACGAACATACATACACACAAATGTGCACATCTGCATCCCTTTGTGCACACACACACACATACATACACACACACTCACACTCATACACACACATACGGTTCACACACAGAGATAGAAATGTAAATAACAAGATTATTTTGTGCCTTTTCCTAAGGAGACCAGAACACCTGTTTATTTCCCATAGATATGGTACCTCCAAAGTATAGTTTAATTAACCAATTAGTTTACATATGGGTGTACGGATGATGAGTTGTTTGCAGGAGCATGGGTGACTCAAAGGCAGCTTTATCATTGAAATTGTGTAACTTCATATCCCTTAACAAACTGTGGGATATTTTTCTAGTTGAATTTTTTCTCATTAGACAAATTATACAACTTTAGGAAGAAGCTTTATTAATCCTGTAAGTTTCAGGAACTTCTTGAGGTTTATGCATTGTTTATTCTTGAGCCTAACATATTTTATTTTAGTCCTACATCTTAAAATTCTTCTCCTGTAATTTAATTTTTCATTTGGAGGAAGTTACTATAAAACATACTTAGTAAAGGTTCTACTGTACTTTTTTAAAAAATAGAGGATGATTAGAAAAAAATTACAGACAACGCTTACATATCAGGTATTGTTCTTTCTTTGTAGCAATACACGTTTCCCTGACTACTATATAAAACATTTCAATTATCTCAGAATAACATGAGCCTAACGGAAGGAATTACAATGAAAGTTTAAAATGTAATGTAAGGGAAGGCAAACACAAATAACATTTAACATATGTGAGCAATAACACCAATTTAAAATTTGAGCAAAATTAGAAACAATAATGATATTTTTACTTAAAGTACTTATAAATTTCATACTGGTTTTATCACCTTCATGTATAAAGTTTAAAATTTAAAATTTTATTTAGTAAATCATTTTTTAAGTTCCTAAACTACATGAAGTTTTATGGTGTAATCTGTCAAAGTTTTACTCATCAAATACAAGTGTATTTTTACCAAAATATTTTAACTACAGGGTGCCAATGAAAATCCTGTTCTTAGTAGAATAATAATAAGAAATAGTAAGAAGATGTTAATAATGACTTTATCAATTTCTAAGCTTATGACAGTGACAGAAAGTTGGCTACTCTTACAGAGGACTTGACTTTTATCCTCAGTATCTACATAACAGATCACAGCCATCTATAACTCTAGGTGTAGTGGATCTGATGCTTGCTTCAGGCCCCCACGGTCACCAGACATATATGTGATACAAAGAAATACATACAATGAAACTACCAATATGCATTAAATAAAAATATATAATTGAACCACATACACACAAAAAGCTTAAATAAATGAACAAATTAATGAATAATAATAAAAACAAGTCAAGGGATATTCTATTTTGCCCTCATCCCCATAACATTATTCATTTGATTTCCAAGATTTTGATATCTTAATTTTTCTACCTAAAACTCTTTTGTATTTGTTTTGTTTTTGTTGTTTCTTTTTTCTTTTTACCTTCTCAGCTCCTCCCAATGTTCAGAAAAAGAAGTCTCTGCTCAAACTATCAAACTTTTTAGTTACTACTTCTGTTGGCATCATGTCACACTCATTCTACTAAATATCTGAAACAGGGCACATTTTGACCTTCATGGAACTTACATATTATTGTTTCTGGCTTTCATTCTCTAGAAAAATATTAATACATCTTGTCATGAGAGCATTGAGATATTAATAGCATAAATTCAAACATTACATTTAATATAAAACATATTTGGATTTAAAAGAAATTAGGTTTCATGTACTCATAATTAGTATGCTTAGGCATTGCAACTTCTGAAATTAACAGAGAACTCATCTGATCTAGAAACCCTATTAGGGATCTCCATAGCTTTTAAACTCCTTTTTATACTCAGCCTCTTACCCATGCTTTAGCTACTGCTAGACTTTAAAGACAAATGTTGCATCTAGTGTCTATAGACTAGACATAGTAAGTGATTGAAGAGAAGAAAGAGGAAGGGATCCTACCCTAGAAGTCCTCAAGAAGACTCCACCCAGAAAGGGATCAAAGCAGATGATGAGATTCACAGTCAAATTTTGGGATGGAATGCAAGGAGTCTTAAGGAAGGGTTTGGAGACAGAAGTACCTGAAGGGTTCAGGAGCTCCACAAGGAGACCAATGGGGCCAAAAAATTCTGGATGTGGAAAGTGGTGCTGTAGAGACTGATGTACCAACCAAGGACCATTCATCGTGAAGACCTAGACCGTCTGCTTAGATGTAGTAGACAGGCATCAAAATATCCTGTGGGTCCTATAATATGAGGAGTAGGGGATACTTCTGACATGTACTCTGGTGCTCACATGTTAATCACTTCTCCCTGGTGGGACATCTTTTCCAGGCCACAGGGAAAAAGATACAGATGGGCCAGATGAGACTTGATAGGCCAGATGATAGGAGAGGAGGGTTTCCCCTTTCTGAGCACTAGGAAAGAGGGAGAAGGAGCTTGAGGGAGGGAAGCTGGGACTGGGAGGTACAGGTGAGGGGTCTACAATTAGGATGTAAAGGGAACAAATTAAAAATAAAATAAATAAAAATTTGAAAAGACCTCTATTATATCTAAGGGAAAGGGCTTTGCTACAAAGGTATTCTATGTACATGTCTCTTCCCATAGACTTCCATGAGTTTCCTCTCTGATTTTACTTTCTTCAGATGACTGTATACAGCACAGGACTCACTCTGACTAGCATCTCTGCCAGTATCCTACATCCTGAGTCTCTTGGAATTATTGTTCTACTGTCAACTTTTGTGAGATCAATGTTTGCATAAGAACAGTACGGAAGGAATGTGCTTCTGTGATTTATGATGTAGCTGGACAATATAAGGTAAAATAATTAATATTATTATGCAAAAATTACAGAGGATTTTAAATATATTTACTATAATGAATTGACACTATTGTACAGAGGAAAGGAAGAGAGGTATGGAGTTTTAGAAGTATGAGGAAGGGGAGTGGACAAGTAAGATCCATAAAAGCAAAGTCTGTGTAAAAATTCCAAAACAAAAGCTACTATTTTGTATGCTAATTTTAAAAATGACAAAGACAGCAATTTAAGGTGAGGTATATGTTTATGACTCTGAGTTCACTGTTCAATTATTGCTTTAATCAAAATGTCACATACTAGATCATAAAAAATATATTTTCTTATATTAATCACTAATTTTCTATGTCCTTTCTTCTAAATGGTGATTTGTAATACTTTCATAGCACACATTAGATACTTAAAAATAGTTTTGAAGACAATAAAATGGATTAGAAAGCCAGGAATGATGTACTGAGTCACTAATAATCACTTATTCCTATGGAACTATTGTCCTCACAAGTAGATTCCCTCTTCAATTCAAGGTAAAACAGGGATGCTTTAAAGTTATAGGAAGTGACTCTCCTTTTTCTTAGTAGAGGAGGACAATTTTCCTTCTTTCTATTCAAATTTACAAAGAAGTAAAGGACAAATATTAGAATTGATTTATACTGTATACATCAACCAACCACTGGACCATACATCACTGCTCTCATAAGCACTGTTCTGGAAAAACCACTAAAAGAGTACCAGGACTTTGTTTGTTTATTACACTTTATTCTAAAAGAGTAAAACACTCTTATATAAGTATTGCACTCTAATCACTAATCATTGTACCACTGGAGCACCCAACACATGAAGGGAAAAGATAGAGCAGTTAATTTTTTGAATTGTTTTCTAATGTATTGACTTTAGCCCTGAGTTTGATTACCTTCTACTCCTCTTGGGTGTGTCTGCTCTTTTTCCAAGGGCTTTCCGTTGTCCCCTTAAAGAAATTAGATGTGTCTAATTTCTTTATGAAGGAACTTAGTGATATGAATTTTCCCCTTAGGACAGCTTTCATTATGTTCCCATAGTTTTGGATATATGGTGCCTTCACTTTCACTGTACTCTAGTAAGAGCCTTGAATTCATTGTCACAGGAGACAACTTCCTGAACAGAACACCAATAGCTCAGACTCTAAGATCAACAAGTAATGACTGGGATTTCAGGAAGCTGAAAGTTTTCTGTAAGGCAAAGGACACTGTCAACAGAACAAAATGACAGCCTAAATATTGGGAAAAGATCTTCACCATTCCTACATCTGACAAAGGGCTAATATCCAATATATATAAAAAGAACTTAAGAATTAAACACCAATAACCCAAACCAAATAACCCAATCAAAAATGTGGTCAGAGCTAAACAGAGAATTCGCAACAGAAGAATGTCAAATGGCCAAAAAACTCTTAAAGAAACGCTCAACATCCCTAGTCATCACTGTAATGTAAATCAAAATGACTCTGAGATTCCATCTTACACATATCAGAATGGCTAAGATAAAAAACTCAAGTGACAACACATGTTGGTGAGGATGTGTAAAAAAAGGAACACTCCTCCATTGCTGGTAGGAGTGCAGACTTATACAACCACTTTGTAAATCAATGTGGCACTTTCTCAAAAAACTGGGAATAGTCCTACCATAAGTCCCAGCTATTCCATTCCTGAGCACATACTCAAAAGATACTGCACCATACAAGAAGAACATTTGCTCAACTATGTTCATAGGAGCATTATTGGTAATAGCCAGAATATGGAAACAATCTAAATGTCCATCAACCAAAGAATGGTAAAAGAAACTGTGGTACATTTACAATAGAGAATACTATTCAGCCATTAAAAACAAGGAAATCTTGAAATGTGGAGGCAAATGGTTGGATCTAGAAATAATCACCCTGAGTGAGGTAATTCAGACCCAGAAAGACAGGACTGGTATATACTCATTTATAAGTGGATATTAGGCTTAAACAGATCTATGAGAGGTTCCACCCAGCAGAGAATAGGTACAAATGCTACAAGTCAATGATGGATTCTGGGAGGAATGCTGAGAGTTGTAGAGAAGAGTGGGGACATGGAAGGTCCTGAAGGGGGCAGCAGTTCCACAGGGAAACCATTAACTCCTCAGATATGGACACAGGGAGCCTGCAAAAACCGATGCACCAACCAAGGATAATGGCTGAAGAGAAGCAAGACCCACCCAGTTCAGATGTAGCCAATGGAAAGCTGATTCTCCACAGGGAGGGGAGGTGGAGGACTTCTGCTGAACTTCTGAAATGAGCTCTGGTGCCCACAATTTGGTCACTGCCCCTTGGCTAGATGGCCTGTGGGCACACAGAGGAAGGAGATGCAGGCTATCTTGATGAAACCTAATAGGTAGTGGCAGTAGGGTCGCAGCACCCCCCACCCATCAGAAGTGTAGGGGAGAGTAATAGGGCAGAAGAGGGAGGGAGAGTAGGAGTGGGAAGATAAGATCTAGGAGATAACAATTGGGATGCAATGTAAATAAATTATAATGTTATATATATATAAAGATATATATATATGTGTGTGTGTGTGTGTGTGTGTGTGTGTGTGTGTGTATAAATGTATATAAAGATAGAGCAGTTAGAGCAGAGATTGAGAGAATGTCTAATCAATGCCTGTCCCATCCCAAGACTACCCCATGGAAGAGAGCCAATCCCTGAGGCTCTGCTCTTCTTTCAGACAAGAGCCTATCAGAGTTGTCCTCTGAAATAATCCAACTACCAGTGTTTCAAAACAGATGCTGAGACTCACAGTCAAATGTTGGGCAAAGAGTAGGGAGATGTGTGAAAAACTGGGGGCCGGGGGGAAGGAGAAAAGGACATAGAGCTGACAGGAGCTTTACAAAGAGGTCAACATAGCCAACCAGAGGGCCTTGTGGAGACTGAAACACCAATCAAGGACCATGCATCAATAGCACCTAGGCTCCCTCTACAGATGTAGCAGAGGGTCAGCTCAGGATTCATGTGGGTCCCCTAGTAGGGGAGTGGGGCTGTCTGCTACATAGATTCTGTTCCCTGCTTGTCGGTTACTTCCCTTTGACAGGACCGCTATTCCAGGCCACAGGGTAAGAGGACAGAGTTAGCCCTGATGCAACATAATGAGCTGAGGTGGGTTGGTAAGAGGGGGCTCCCCTTTTCTGAGTAACAAGGGAAGGGAAGGAGAAAAGAGGGTGGGATGGTGAAGCTGGGAGGAGAGGAGGGAGGAGGGTATGACTGAGATTTAGATTGAGTAAATAAATCAATTTATTAATTAAAAAAGAATAAAACAGCCAGTGTCAAAAATTACTCTAGAGATAACTTGACACAATCATAGCTAGATTCCACTGAGTTTTGTTGGAATTTTACAGTATTTCTGTTAAGTTCGGCAAGTTTAATGTCTATTATTTTACCATAAAATTATGTGCCCAGATAACAATTATTTGAGAGCAAATTCGCAATGTGAGTTTTAATAAAAATTGCATTGGAGATGAGAAACCTACAATGTTTCTCTAATGGATTGCTCTAAATCTAAGAATCAGAACCAAACTGGTTGTGGGAGAGATAACTAAAGAGAGATGAGTTTAGCTCATAACAAACTTGGAAGGTTTCAAGTTTTAACTCATGTACCTGAAAACAGTGGAAGGAATAAATGTGTCTAAAACCGAGGCACAGCGGAAATTGGTTGACCAACCAGAAAGCCAGTGAAATAACCTGGTCTAAAAATAAACAAAGTTTGAATGAAGAAATAGAAGACTTGAAGACGGGTTGTCTTTTACAAACTGAAGTACACACTCATCCTTTCTTACTCTGGGCTCCATGTTGGTGAGAGTTGAAAAACAAAATAAAATTGAATCTAGTTATATTGGCCTTGTTTTGTAGTTACATAAACCCGACACTTACTGGTGAGCCTCAAGCTTACTCTGCAATTTATGATGAATAATGGCATTATTTGGAATATAAGAAAAGTTGTTCTGTTTTATTTATAATGATTTTACTTTTTCACGTGTATATATGCATATATGTGCTTATGTATGTCAGATGTCTGTAGGCGCCTGTGGGACCAGAGGAAGCAACCAGATCTCCTGGAGCCGGAGTTGTAGATGGTCAGGTCATGAACAGCCAAATGTGGGTACTGGGAACAGAACTCTGATCCTTTAGAAGAGCAGCAAATGTTCTTAATTATGAAACCATGTTTCTAGTCCCAAAATGTGAGTTTTTATAAAACATTCATATCAAGCATTTAATCACACTTCCTCGTAGAAGAAAAGTCTAAACAAGTTATTTTTAACCAGAAGAGAGTTAAGGGGTCTTTACAAATAATTGAATAATAATGAAATATTTGTCAACATTTTTTAGATTTAATAATGTAATGGTCAATAGCTATGGCATTAAAGAGCTGCAGTACATTAAGACACTGAATATGAGCCCATCATTTTGAATGCTTTATTGAAATGCGTGTGTTTATGATTCTTTTTGTCTACTCTTATGATCCTTGATTTAGCTGCTCTCTGCACTCAGACATTTCCTTTGCTTTATCTATGGGAGGTTTGCAAGGGGTCTATTCATGTTCGATGATGCAGAGAGGAAGACCAGGCTGGGCAGCATATGGCGGCCCTAATGCACTGGAGGAGGAGGAGCTCAGCCACCTTAGTGCCTGGGTACTGGAGTGCCTTTTATTTTCCTTTTCTTCTCTGCTCTTAATTAGCATGGTGATTCAGGCTGGCTACATTTTTCATCCAAGGTTTTCTTTCAAGTTACCAATCAATAACTCGTTAATGAAGCCAGAAAAAAGAGAACGAAGCATTCTTAAATGTCCACTACCGCCCCAGAAGCAAACAAACAAGCCTGGAGCCTCACAGAAGAAATCATTCAGCTAGCAAAATCGTGTGGTTAGAGAGAGAGAGAGAGGGAGAGAGAGAAATTGATTTAGTGAGGAATGTTGTAAGACCTTTAAGTATTCAATTCAATACATAGTATATCAAATATTGCTCTAAGTAGTATTATATTTGCCTTATGATTTTCAATTTAATCTTCATGAAATGTAACTTAATGCAGTCTTAATAAAATGTTTTTCAAACTGTAGTTCATTCTAGAAGCCGTTAATCCAACTTTCTCTGGATGGAGTTCTTCAGATGAACATTATCCTTTTGAGTCTTCGAAGGAGCAGAGCCATGTGGAATGGCGATCCTTAACATTCATGAAGATAACAGAGAAGGTCATTTGCACTTCTGTGTCAGATATTTAAGAAATAAAGCAAAAAACGTGACATTTCAGTGCACAGTTCAGAGTATTGACCACTAGGTGGCAGAAGCGCTCCTTCTGCCAAATCAGCCTCTCCTGGTGTGGGCTGTAATTAGGTCAGTCTAAGTTAAAGTAGGGCTGAGAGATGAATAAAGTAGATTTTCTCCTTTGGAACACACTGCAGTTTAATTTCACTTCTTTCTACAATGTGCGATGAAGGTGGACTTAACTTTTAAAGGCAAAGAGACAAACCACTGCCAGAGTAAATGAAAAAACACAGAGGGGCCAACTGGCACCACACAGGAGAGGAAATGTTTTCTGGCTGGTTCCTAATTTTTATATCCGGGTTATCGTCAGAAATCATTTTCAGAGGTAAGGTGATGAATGTTTTATGCAAGGAAAAGGTGACTTCTGAAGCCCAAAGGGGTGGGCTTGCTGGTCTTAAAAATTAATTGCCTTTAATGGTGATCCATGCAAGAATGCTATTTTATCCTTGATGCTGTTTTTGTTTATTTTTATTTTTCTAATTTTGCCAGCAGCTAGAGCATGTTAATCTGAGGGAAAGCTCCACACTCCCACACAGACTTCCCTTTCCTGCTGAGTGAGCCAAAGAGGAAGCGGTCCTGAAGGTGAAAGTTGAAACCTCCTGTTCTTCAGTCTTGGTGGCTCTGGGAGGGACATAAATGCCTCCACACAGCTTTAAAAATGCAGGAGGCCACCATGGAGTGCTTCCCTACCTAAAAGAATGGGGCCACAGTGGTCGCTTACATGAGGAATAGTAGGAAATATGAACAATCACAGGAAAGATCTATCCTTTACCCAGTTGATGATCATGGCATTAAATATACAAGACTTTTTTTTTGTTTGTTTGTTTAGTTTTGTTTTATTGTCCTTAAGAAAATAGAGGCAAATAAGATTTAAGTTCGGCATATTATAAGTTGAAATATTTCCTGATTCTAAATTCTCTAGAGTTTGAGCATATCTATCTGAATTCAGTGTGGTTTCTTTAAACTACGGATCGTGTAACATGTAATCCCAAACTCAAAGACAGAGGAAGGACAGTTGGTAGCATAACTAAGGCATGTGTATGCTGCTGTGGTGGTGAGTGAGATCAGCTCATCACAAAGATGGGTATCAGGCTAAGATTCCCCAGATAATTCTGGGGTTTCAGATACAATTCTAAAATAGGAGCTGGGTGCCTTGGCGTAGCTCCCCAGAGTTGCCCAGTTGCTAGTGTCTGTGCTCACCTCATTGTTATCTAGTGCTCACATGATCTGTGACTGAATTCTTTGTGCTGCAAATGATGATCTCTGCATTTCCTAATGTTGCAAAAATGAGGGGGAAAGGGGGAACTAAGACTATGGAGAATAGAGTAAGAAGCAAGTAATAAAAAATTAAGA
Organism: Acomys russatus; assembly: GCF_903995435.1. Taxonomy (NCBI): domain Eukaryota; kingdom Metazoa; phylum Chordata; class Mammalia; order Rodentia; family Muridae; genus Acomys; species Acomys russatus. The sequence continues at coordinate 37,777,418 of NC_067157.1, read as the reverse complement.
TAAATATCTTGATCTTGTTTTTAATGAAGAATCTGTAAGCTGTAGCCTCCAATTAATTATGCTAACACCTTGATTTGCTGATAGACATCAGTTAGATATGAAACAAGCAGATATTGTACTAGTTTAGACTTTAGAAGCAGAAAACAGTCACCAAATTATAATTTACAAAGATACTGGACTGTTCCCTGATCACATATCTCTGAGATCAGATACAGTCTTACCTAAAATACCATTGTCAGTTAATCACTTGTTGGAAGAATGGCATATAATCAAAAGAGCAAATATAGTTGAAGAGCCAAGGTGAACATTAATTTAAATGTTTTATTAAAAACTATTATTTCTTTGTGAAGATGTGTCATCTCTACTTTTTCATCCGTATGTTGTAGAATATAATGTCAAGTTGAATTTTAGAAAATAGACATTTGGTCATTGTGAAGTAAATATTGTCTTCGATGATTTTAAAGCTATGAATATATTTTAACCAAGTCTGTAATGCAGAACTAGAAACAGTGTGTCATTAGATACAGAATACACAAGAGAGTTGACTTTTAAAGTGGGTTCATGTGCACTCTGAAGTCCCCTTCCATATTGTGCTCAGTTTTCTTTTCCTGTTATCTAATAGGTTCTTTGTCCTTGTTTTGCTTACCTTCCATATCTGCGCATATATAGCCAATGCCTTCCATTGGTGTTTATAGTTGTACTTTGAATATTATGAATCCTGAATTGGATTCTATGGAGTGATTCTGGCTGCACATTATGTATTCATTTTCTGAACTAATTTGATTTTGCTAAGACTAGTGAGAATGCTGCTGTAGACATTCTTTGTATGTGTCATTTGCAAATGTTAAACATGTTCACATACAGCAAGATCCTGGAGGACATACTGAGTGACGTACTAATAAATGTATATTTCATGTTTTGAATCAGGGAGAAAATATTAACTGAATGCATAAGTAACATTTTTAATAGTGTTGCCTAAGTAATCACATTTGATCTACTAATATCTCTATTTTTTTCACATTTATCCATTCTGTAGTTCTTCCTTTTTAAAAGAAATATGAACAGTCCCGTTAGATGTCTGAGATAATACAGATGGATAGCCAGCTAGTTAATTCAAAATAGCTTATTTGTTTTCTTTCAAAGACTTGACCACTTTTTTTTTTTGTCTTAATTTTTGTGATGACTTTCTGACTACAAGAGTATTAAATTTTTACATGAAAATTAAAAAAAAAAAACAAAAACAAAAATTTCAAAGGAAGTGAATGTCCTTGTGTTCTAGCCTGGTCTTGTATTCTGTTGGTTTGAAAAGCCATTCTGGCTAAAATCCACTTGGAGGAAAGATGAACTTATTTCATTCATACTCCCAGGCCAAAAGGTATCACCAAGGGACATCAAAGCAATAACTCAAGTGGAGATCATTGAAGAATGTTACTCACTCTTTTGCTCACTGGCTTCTGCTCAGTTACTTCCCATCTATAGCCCTGGCCTACATTCAAAGAAGTTGTGACACTCACAATGGGACGGACTCTGCCACATCTCTCATTCAAAATAATCTCTCACGGACTTGGGCTCAGACTGATCTGATCGGGTAATCCCTCACTGAAACTCCTTTAGATGATTCTAGTCTGTGCCAACTTGATCATTGAAGTGAACTAGGAATTCTTGTGTTTTCTGAATATATGAACATCAAATTACAAATAATCCGTTTGCTACCCAGTAACAAATGAGAAAAACAAGGAGTCAGAACAACAACAAAAAAATAAAATTCATTATTTCTCTACCACTTGTACTAAATTGGATACCAAGAAAGAACTGAATACAAGAAATTCACTTGTATTCTTTGTATTCCCATATTATACATTATTAAACAGTTAAGGGATACATAAGCTAGAAATATCTACATGCAAAAAATATGTGTTTTTATTCTATATATAGAACCAAAATTCAATGTATGTGCTAAACAATAGACACAGAAAAATATTCTAGAGATTTAATTCTAACTCTTTTGGTGGATCTGAGATTTATATGTCAGTGCTAAGTATGTCTTTGCTAAGTCAGCATACTTTTCAGATGTCTTCCATGTGACGACTGATGTCTCAGGGCAATAGAGTATTAAGTAGATAGACGCATTATTCATCCTCATTGTCAGAATATTATAGACAGGACCAGTGAAGTAACAGTTCATGTTGAGCAGGAAAAATCACCAGAAACTTTTATGTGTGCATAACATTGAAGTCATGGCCAAATAGCTTGGGAGGGACTTATCTATCCCTCTGTGTCACCGGTATCAGCATATTCAGACTCATAGGAGACATTAAAGAAAAAGAAAACTAAAGAGTTGAAGTGAATCTCCATATAAAGATGGCTTCAAATGTGGCAAACAACCCAATATGCAAAATATCCTACTACACACAGAATTTTGCCTAAAATAAGGCAAGGTTGGATGCAAAAAGAGTCAATGGCCAAACTCTGTCAAGACAGGGTAAGCAAGTCCTCAATAGTTCCTGCCCCACAAATATGTCTGTCAGATATATTGGGCCAGAAAGCTGAAGATGATGCACCAATATTATAGAGAGTTTTGGGTGACTATTTAGGTAGCAAGCTATTCAGGAAGCTACTGACCTGCACTCTCTGTATACTCAGGTAATCAGTTTTATTCCTTCTCAAGTCTCTGATGGGGCTGAAAACCAGATAGTTTAATTTTACAATAAAGCTTAGTTGTTTAAGGGTTAAGATGTTTTTAGGTCTAGATAGATGTTTTAAGTTGACAACAAGATTTGATACATATTGAATTACATTCAGAATTTTAGATGCACCAAGATAGGAGAGATGTTCTTATCAAGGGTGTCAAACACTAAGAATGTAACATTTATATAAATCCTGATTGTTTCATGGTTCTTTTCGCTGTAGGTAGTTTATTGTGTGTATGTGTAATAATATAAGTGTATGTGTAAAATAAAAGATACTTAATAGAAAATTGGCAGACTAAAAAAGAGTTGGAGTGTCCTTAGAGAAGATATTATACAGACATATTCAGAATTTTCACTTTGTTTCATGAAGATTCTAATCTTTTAAAAATTTTTTTTATTAATTTATTCTTGTTACATCTCAATGGTTATCCCATCCCTTGTATCCTCCCATTCTTCCCTCCCTCCCATTTTCCCCTTATTCCCCTCCCCTATGACTGTTCCTGAGGGGGATTACCTCCTCCTGTATATGCTCAGAGGGTATCAAGTCTCTTCTTGGTAACCTGCTGTCCTTCCTCTGAGTGCCACTAGGTCTCCCCCTCCAGGGGACATGGTCAAATGTGAGGCACCAGAGTATGTGAGAAAGTCATATCCCACTCTCCACTCAACTGTGGAGAATGTTCTGAGCATTGGCTAGATCTGGGTAGGGGCTTAAGTTTACTGCCTGTATTGTCCTTGGCTGGTGCCTTAGTTTGAGTGGGACCCCTGGGCCCAAATCTGCCTATCATAATGTTCTTGTAGGTTGTAGGTTACTAGGACCCTCTGGATCCTTCTACTTTGCTGTTCTCCCATCTTAACCTCAAAGACTATAGAATATTTAATCCAGCTTCCTGATCATGATTGAAAATTTTAATGATATAATTAAAAGTATTCCCTTTATTGTATAGTATGATCAGTATTTCATATGGTGAATTTTTCTAAATAATTTTGATATTTATAAAATCAATTATCATGAAGTGGGGTAACTTGATGCTGAGTTACATATTTGAAACTAACTTATATTTAGTTACAAGTGACCTAAAATATATACCATATCTCTTAAGAGCTCCAGTAGCTGATTAATATTATTTGAGTTCTTAAGCTATTAGAATAAACATAAAACAGACATGTGAAGGTTCTTAAAATAAATTATTTAAAATTAAATACATCTACACATATATATGGAGGAAATTTGGCAAATTTTATAAAAAATTTTTTGACCATTTAAGTTGCTCCACGGTATATTATACAGAATTAGTCCAATACAATATTATATTAGTTATTTCTCAAATATCTGATGTTCCAAAACACTATATTTAATAAAAATTTATTTTGTTCAGTTTATTATGCACAGTGTGGGTATATAAGGCAAACACTCTCATGAGACCATAATATTAAAAGCAAAGTATCTAGAACATGCCTCAAACAATTGGACATTGTAGATGTCAAATGCTTATTCCTTTCTCTCCAATAGAAATTTGAAATACATTATCTAACTTTTTAAAATGTTTAAATATTCCAACAAGTACATTCTACTTAATTGTTTCATATTCCTTAAAGATTTAACATCACATTGAAGATTTACAGATATAGAATTGACACATGGAAACCTGTGCTTCAAAGCTACAGAGAAATGCATTATTCTTTTATGGCAAAGAATTCAATCAAGCTTCAAGTACAAGGTGCTATTTTATTAGCCCTTATAGGTTTAATCAAAGACCCAATGTCAAGTGCTCAATATAGGACATAGTGTTGCAGTCTTTTCCTTATTGCTTTATCTTAAACCACCATTTAATATTATCTCAATGTTAATACTTTCTAAAATGTGATTTATAAAAGAATTTTAAAGTGAAGCAGCATATTGGATTTAACTCTTCAAAATCAATGAGAAGGATGTAGATATTTTTTGTACTTTTCTTCCCATATTTCATTACAATCTTTATAAGGAGCTAGAACTACCTATTGCTGAGTCAAGTAGATGAATGAATGTTATATGAAAATAAAAGCACTAAACCTTATAAAAGCCTAAAAGGTTCCACAACTTCTTATACTTTAAATGGTGTGTATGTGTGTGTGTGTGTGTGTGTGTAAAGAAGGTAAAATTGTGAATCTAAAGGAGTTAAAGGGCATCGAAACATCCTGTATTTGAGGTGCCATATGAATGATTTAGGATTAGCAACCCTTTACTTAAAAAGCAGAGAACGTTTTCTGCTTTTGTTATCCATTGCCTTTCATCTAATTACTTAGCGTTTTCATAAGTAAGACATCACAGATTAAAATTGCTGGTTGAAGGGACATGCTATTGAGAACTGGGATTTCCAGAATTTGAGTCTCCAATTTTAATGAAATATGATCACCACAACAAACGTGTTCTCACATGCAGCCTTCAGCATTCTCTGGAGATTAAAAAGAAGCTTTGGCAGATAAACATCAAACTGAAATCTGATCTTCAGGCTTTCTTAATAATATTTATGTCCTCTATTCCCATATGGGCATGATAATTGTTACACAATAAGGCCATTATTGTTTTACAGCACATGTTTTACTTAATAAACGCAAACTCACTGCACCTATATAGTGCTTTTATTTTAAACTATTTACAGGTGACAGTTTGCCGTTAACATTCTTGAGGAATGCTTCTGTCATCAGATACACCATAAACCTCTCTGTTTTGGTTGTTTTTCAATCAGTTGGCTCTTCTGCATTAGAAGTAAATTACCTTGTTGACCATCTCTATCACTGTGCAAGGGAATGAATCATGTATCCATATGCTCAATGCTTTTATTGGGTGGCTAAAAAAATATAAGTTCAAGTGATCAGCTCTGTTAATTCAGTTGGGAATTCATTCACCTGTGTTGTGAACCATTACGTTAGCTTTTAAATCAAAATAAATTTCACGTAGACAGAGGAATATACAGTTAGGTCTATGTGATGACCAGGTGACACGATAATATGAATAGGGGAAATATAACCATGGCTCATCCATAAGGAAACTACAAGTAATTAGTGACTCTTGAAAGAACCAGTCTTCTCCATTGGTAAGATTCTCATGAGTTATCCAATTCCACATACTCCCTATGAAACACGTATGCATATGAACAACACTAAATATACATGTGTATGTTTGTGTGGGTGTATGTGTGTGTAAAATAATTACTAAAGCAGAGTCCATGAAGGAATGGAGGAGACAAAGGAGAAGAGGTATAGAGGTGGGAATTAATACATACAATATTTGTGTATTAAATTCCCCCAAAATAACCCCAAAATAAAAATTTATGTTTAAAAGATATTTTATTTTATGGTTAAACATTAAAACAAAAAGTATAAATGATCAATAAATAAGGACAAGAAAATTTAATCATAAAATTCATAATGAAAACTGAAGTCAGGAAAATAAAATTGAAATATATTTGCCAAAGAGAAAACAGCAAGCCAGCTGGCACATTTTGATCTATGCTCATAATTACTTTAGATGTAAACACATCAATTGGAAAATGGGACACAAAAGCAAGACTGAAGTGTGTCCTGTCACAGGAGAGTAAAGATGCATGAAAGCTGAACACAATGTGGTATTTTGGATTGAGTCCTGAAACTGAAAAGAAACATTAGTTTAAAAGAATTGCTGTTATCTGAAAAAGCATAATATAAAATTTTTTAAAAAAAGCTTTCTTTCGAGAATGAAAAGTAAAAAAAGTAGTTCAGAACGTTTAAAGAGGTCTTTTTATTATGTAGTTCATTTGAATATATAACTTTGCTTACATAATTAATAATTTTAGAAAAATACTGCAGAAATGGTTGATTAAGGAACTTATCAGGCATCTTTCGTCTCCAAATAGTTATTAAACTTAAAAAATTAAATAACTAATAATTTATAGCCCTAGACATTGATCTACAATGTGTAATACGGAGGAAGGTAAATATTAATCAGCTACAAAGTCTTCAATCTATAGTGATGACCTACCTGCATAATGATCTTGTACAATAGAGGCAGAAAATCTTGTGAGTGAAACCAACCAATATCTTATTGGATTTAAGGCTCAGTCCATGAAACAGAAACCATTCATGACTCTGCTTGGTTGACCAAGGACTGAAGACTGCTAGGCCAGGGATCTAGAAGAAAACCAATTACTACTGTTCTGTCAAGAGAATGCATCTGTAGAATGACTCTTAATGACATTCTTCTAAACTCATCAATTGGAGTCTTGTGCAGCCACCTTCAGAGAATCATCCTCCTGCTGCAGATGGGAACAAACACAAAGATCCACAGCTTGATAATGTGCAGAGAGTGAGAGACTTTGCAGCATTCAGTCATAAATGGGATGCCTTAATTAAATTCCTCCATTCTGGAAACAGGGAACCCTGAGGAATAGGAGACAAGAGAATGCAATAGCTGGGGGTAGGGTGGGGAGTGGGGTGGGGTGGGGGCAGGGAGAAGGACGCCAAGGAAACAAGGTGGTGTAAACAGCACAGGCCAGGCTCACAAAAGAAATCACAGAGACTGTAACAGCATTTGCAGAGCATGCTTGGTTCTCTGCTAGATGGTTCCAGTACTAAAAAAAAAAGGGGGGGGGGTCTCAAGACCCCACAATAACCCAAAATCATGTCCCATTGATAACTCCTTGCAAATGAAAAATTAGTTCTCCCACACCGAGGTTCACTAGGGTTTAAGGATAGGCTTCTGCCCAGCACAGATAGTGTCTATGAAACCTGTTTCATACATAGGGTTTTGACAGGGTATTTTGCTTGTTTATTTGTTTTTTTCTTGTTTTTGTTTATTTGTTTTTATTGTGACAGGCCCATTGCATATGCACTATTGCTTCCAGTGTTGTGTATTTAGGGTATTCCTGTGAAAACAAAGGTTTGTGAATGCTGGGGCAAAAACATAAAATACTATGGAAAATTGTCTAGATGTAAAATCAAGAAAGATGAAATATTAAATATTTGGGAAGAAGTAGTACTTGAATAACATAATAAATTCACTAGAGATGAAATGTTTTAGAAAACATTATTTATAATATTAGAAAATGGTACTTATCTTTATGTGTGAGTGCTTTGCCTACATGTATATGTGCCCCATGAAGGATTTGAGATTCTCAAGGGCAGAAGTTACAGACTGTTGTACTCTATCCTACATGGATGCTGGAAACTGTAACTTGGGTGCTCTGGAAAAGCAATGCATGCTTTAACCACTGAGAAATGTCTCCTACCCCTACAAAAAGTATTAAAACTGTACCCTTAGTATAAAGGGATTTTACCAGACTTAGACTGGAAATTCACAGTATTGCTGAATATTGAAATAATAGAGCAAGAATCTGGTGAAACTTTCAGTCATCGTAATTTTTGAGTGATTAATAATTGCAAAGTTTCAATTTTTATTTTTTACTGCGTTCTCTATTTTTATGATTGATATAGCTGCTAAGTGTCGTTCCTAAACACAGGTGCTGTCCCTTAAGCATCTGGTAATTTCTTCACCTGCCTTTTCTGTAATACAAGCTGTATTAGAGTCTATGAGGAACATTCCAGCATTGTCACCTATTTTTGGATATTTATATAATCCCTAACCTGAAATATTTCCATGATAAATTACTTGTATGTTTAACCATTCATTTTGCTAATCGAATTGAAAGTAAATATTTTTACAGGCTACTACAATAAGCTGGTAGTTTAGAATAAATGAAGCAGTAATTTATTTAACTAAGAAATGAGTATCCAAGGATGTTTTAGAAGCACAAGAAACATTGTGTCAATCAGACTCATGAGGGAGGGAGTTTTACTGAAAAGCCAGTCAATGGGAAACTGATATTGTCCTCTTGAAAGGACCCCATTATAGGCTGGTGTACTGCAGTGGATCTCAATACTTAGTAACAGAGCAAACAGCCTTTATTAGTTCTTGGAGCCAATAAAAGATGATGCAAATGAACTAGTAGCATACATTTAGATAATCATTTTTGTAATGAATTGATGAATTAATGCATGGCTGTGTATCAAGTTGCAGCAAGAAGAAACAAATACAATTTTCTTTTCTGAAGGTGACTTGGGTGCAGACAACTTACTAAAGATGGAGTATAAGAAAAGTTTACAATGAGTACAGATTATAGTTGAGTATTTCAAATGTTTTCTTACCATCTATGGTACGCTGTCTGGTGAAACCTTGACAAGTTGCAAATGGTTAGTTATCTGAAGAATCAAAACAAAATATGCCCAGACATTTTATATTTTCTAAACTCAGTTAAAATTGGTAGCTACTTAGTTATATGCACTATGGAGATGTATGGATCTGCTCATCAGAGTTTTATGATAAATCAAAATAATGACACCTTGTCTTGTAAGCTTTGTGAAGTCTTTTGTTAGTTCATAATGATTTTTATTTATTTTGTAGTGAGAAAATACACTTTCAGATGGAAAAATAAAAAGATAGTATCAATTCCCAATACTCTCCCTCTCTTTGTGTGTGTGTGTGTGTGTGTGTGTGTGTGTGTGTGTGTGTGTGTGCTGTATAGTGTATACATGTATGCACAAAGACGGGAGAGGAAAATGTTGGATACTCTTTTATTATTCTGTCTTATTTTCTAGAGATAGGGTCTCTCACTGACTTGGTTGTTCCTGACCCCATCGGTCGTGGCTGGCTAGATGGCTCATTTTCTCTGCTCCTTACTCTCCCCAGCACTGAAGCTACAGGCTCTCATGAAAACTGTTTCTTGTGGATCTGACCTTGAAGTCTCATGCTTTTCCAGCAGGTAATCTCATCCATGAGACATCTTCCCCCTTTCTATTTATCAATGTCCAAATTTTAACATAATTGTTTGCTCAGTTTTAAAAAGCATAAAACTGTATTATGAAAATTTCCTCTATTTATCCTAAAATTATATATTTAGAGAATATAATATTAGAGGATTATCATATACATCTATTCATATATGAACAGAGTCACATTTAATGAGAAATAGGTAATGTTTATTTTTTAGAAAAATCATTTAAACATAACTTACTGATAACTCTGTATAGTATTCATACTTCTAAACTAGAAGGCTGAAAGAGGATGAGGGAGGAAAGAAAATAACTGAACATCCTCCTCCTCCCCACATAGCTATTATGATGAAGTCTTTCATCATCTTCTTGGCATGTCAGTAGTAAAAATTAAGACGTATCAGGAACCATGTGGGTAGGTGTCTTCAAGTATAATCACGTGATACAACATGGCATCTCAGGGTCAGGACTATAAAACCATGATGGTATTTTGAAGCAATGGTTTGTAATCATTAGAAAATTGTACAACAATGACACATTTAAGCGTGTATTAAAATTCAGACAATATTGCAATAAATACAAAAGGTTTACTAACTCAGTAGAGTAAGAGGCCTTGTGGGTGCCGCCACTTTATTTACATGTGTGCCATGAACAAGCCTTTCCCTTTTAGGAAAATGTGCTCAACATGGCTAGGATGTATTAGTCAATTGTTTACAATGGCTATTTTTAGTGGAAAATATGAACTTAACACTGTTTTTAAAAATATACTTGTAAAGTCAAAGGAGTAACTTACAAGATAGATGATTTTAAATGCCAAATATCTATGGCTACATTAGTGGAATATGGGAACGGGTTTTATTCTTATTTTTGCATAGACTTCTACATAGCTGAAGAGACATTTGTTTTTGCTAGGATACTTGTTTTGCTTTTGACATTGTCTCATGCAGACCCAGCACTCTTCTACTTCACCAGACAGCCGAGGGAGACTTTCAAGTTCTCATCGATTTTCCGGTCTTTCCCTAGTGCAGAGGTTACGGATGTGTAGTGCTGAGTACCAAATCCAGGGCTTTGTATATGATAATAATGCTCACTGTTTCTGAGGTAAATCCACAAATTGATAGTTTTTTAAAATATCAAATAAAATAATAAAGTATTGGGACTCTTACTTTATATCTGGATTCTCCTTATGAATCATGTTCTATTTTGAGAAAGCACATGTCAAGCTACAGGGAACACTTTCAGTATGCTGAAGAGCAACAGTAAAAAAAAATTCTAAGTAAGTATCTTACTAATTATTACCCCACTAGCTCTCTGACATGAAAGCTAATATGTCATCCTGAGTTATTCTATACTAAATGGATCAGTATTCCTTTACTATGACTAAGCAAATGAAATTGATCATTACACTAGAGTCATAAAATGAAACTAATAACCATTTGGTACACAACATCTCACAAACTCCCTCTTATACACACACACACACACACACACACACACACACACACACACACATAACTAATGTTTTGATGTCTTCTGAGATATGTGTCTTTCTTCATTTTCCATTAGGTTTTGGAGATTTTTATATGATATATTTTGGTCATGTTTATCCTGTTTATAAACTCTTCTTCAATCCATAATCCCTTCATCACCCACCCAACAATGTGTCTTCTTTTTAAAAAACTATCAAGTGTAGTTGTCATTACTCATATACTTTTGGATGTATGATATACAACGGAAGTATGGTCAACCACTCTTATAGAAAGCTAACCACACATATCCTAGCAACCATCAATGGCCAATAGATTCTCAGGTATGGGTGGAACTTTGTGACCAGTCTGATCTCAATCCCCATGCAGGAATTTCATCTAGCTTGATTTATACAGCTTTTCTGTAGGCTATCTGAATTTTCATGAATTCATGATGCTCTACTGCCTTGTTGCATATTGAAAACACAATTTTTTTGGTTTTGTCCTCCATCATTGGTTCTTACAATATTTCTACCCACTCTTCCCAAATATGCTGTCTTTCTGTTTATTCAAGTTTTGTAATACTAACTCAAAATTGTAGGTGGTTTGGTGTTCATTTAAGTTGGGATTGTGTTAGAGCGTAGACTCTGCAATAGCAAGGGTTTTCAAATGATTTAGTGCATTGCCCTAAGTCCAGAATTTAAGAATGTGCTTGACATAGAGATGCTTAAAATATTCTTGTAAATTCATGCTGAACAACTGATACTCACTAAAATATGTCTCATGCTGTGGAAACAACAAATTAAGCTATAAGATCTATATTTATCTTTATATTTTCTATTCTTTCAATAAAGGCTTAGAAATGTCAGATTTCACTCAATTCATTTTTTTTCCTTCAGTCAATCTCTTTTAGGAATCTTATCACAAACTAACAGATCGTACTAACTGAAGCATTCCTCAGTGTGTGACCATCAAGTGATGAATGGTGAGAGTTGTGATTTTAAGATTTGGGGAAAGTAATAGTATGAGTTAAAGATATTCTAGCATTCATAGCACCTTCCAGCACTATGTAGACTATACCATGGGATGAAGCTTCCAGGCCAATACAAGATTTACTTCCCTGTGTTCTATAATATAAACATGAAGTGTCTTTAGTAATAGGGTCTTTTCAAGCTCTGGACCATCACCCAGAACATCAGCATTATCCTCTGAAATTGGAGGGTATATGAAACCTCATTGGCTATTTCCAAGGAGTAAATTCATTCATGGCATTGGGTTTTTTATTTATTAGGTTGTATTGTTAAATAAAGGTACTGCTGGCTTATAAACTAATGAACATTGCTGGTATTATTTGTAGCACTGGAATTTGATGTATCATTATATTTAAGCATGAAATATTGGATATATAGTATTTAAATGTCAACATCATATTAGTGCAAAAGGCGTCTAATAAAAAGTTTTCACAATAGTAAAACTGAAAATCTGACAAACTCATATATTTTAACAAAGTTTTAAATCTAAATAGAAGACAGTAAATTGTCTTTTGAAGTTCTCACCAATTATCTGAAGAAGCAATTTATTTACTGTGTGTATGCATGTGTGCATGTGTGTTTTTCTATGTTGGTGTGAGTGTGCATATTGGAATGACAGGGAAGAAATATGTTTCTTTTGGTTAAAATAGGGAAAAGAGTCCTTAGTGATGAAGACAAATCCTATTTAAAAAATTAGATAGGATCCTTTTGTGACCAAATAATTCATAACATAATTTTCTATATAACTTCAACTTAGCCAAAAAACAGACCTTTGTAAAATTCTCATTTTGAACAGCTATGTTTCTGATTGAAGTTTCTGATTGGAACATGATCTACATAGATGGCTTTACACTTTTTAAGGCAAGAAAACTTTCTTCGCTTATTTCAAAATATGTCATTACAACTGATATAAAAACAGTTCAAGCCCTGAAGCATGAAATTTGATTGCTAACCCATCTACTTTCATTGCTCCCTACACAGTATCATGATAATGTGTCTTCGAATTTTAGGGAGAGATTTACTTCTACTACAGATTAAAAACCAGTCATTCCCTCCAGAACCACAGTTGCCATGATCCTTTTAGATTAGCAGGAACTTTGTTAAATAGAGTTTTATGTGGATGCATCTGGATACTAACTTGTTTATGCATTTGGAAACCAGGAACACCACAATTAGACTTTCTGGCACATGTAAAACCCCACCAACTCCAAAGCAGTTTACAGAGATGTGTGGCAACCAAAAAAACACTTATGAGTATCATATTACACAACATAAATGGACCCATTGTATTATGGTCACACCAGTAAGTCTACTTCAGGCTCAACCTCAGAAACCGGCCTGAAAACACAAGTCTGAGTGAACATGCTTTGAAGCCGGTCTGCTAGCATGCTCAACTTCTGCACCAGCAAGGCATTTTAAATGTAAGAATAAAAGTTCTTGTTAATAGTGGACTAGAAGTGAAGTCACAGTGACCCAGAACTTATAAAAGAAGGGGTCAATACAGACATCGAGAAAGTAATAAAGGCTAGACATCTTAGCTACTGGATAGAAACAACATGATTTTTTTAATCACTCACTTTACAAAGAAATATTTAATAAGCAATGGCATACTAAATACAGAAAAATGTATTAAGAATTTTAAGTGAAATATACATTGAAATATTGATCTTATTATGGCTCTAGGAAACAAATCTATATGCAAGATTGCTATAACCACTCAAGAAATAAATACTTAGAAAATTAGTTAACTAGATGATTGTCAATTTATAATTTTAAATTGTAAGAAATATTTCAGCTTAAAAAATACACCTTTCTTATCTTGGTGAGTCTAAAAATCTGAATGTAAATCAATATCTATCACATCTCATCATTATCAACTTAAAACATCTATCTAGACCTAAAAATGCATTAACCTCTATAAAGCCAAGCTTAATTGCAGAACTAAACTCTCTGGCTTCAACTGCACCAGAGACTGCCAAATACGAATAGCCAAAACACTATGAATGTAACATATATATAATTCCTGATTGTTTCATGGTTCTTCTTGCTGTAGGTAATTTATTGCATATATGTTTAATAATATAAATGCATATGTAAAAAATTTTAAGAAAACATAACAAATTAGAAAAGGAAAAGTTTAGGGACAGGTATGATAAAAATTATAAAATATCTTTATTTAGAAAAAGATAAACATTGTTCAGCAAGTTAAAACAAATCTGAATAAATACAAAGTCATAGCATTAATCTGAATTGAAAAGTTCAGAACATTCTCCACAGTTGAGTGGAGAGTGGGAAATGACTTTCTCACCTACTCTGGTGCCTCACATTTGACCATGTCCCCTGGAGGGGGAGACCTGGTGGCACTCAGAGGAAGGACAGCAGGTTACCAAGAAGAGACTTGATACCCTATGAGCATATACAGGGGGAGGTAGTCCCCCTCAGAAACAGTCGTAAGGGAGGGGAATAATGGGAAATGGGGGGGAGGGAAGAATGTGAGGATATAAGAGATGGGATAAACATTGAGATGTAACAAGAATAAATTAATAAAGAAAAAAAAAAGAAAAAAAAAGATGAAGTTGAGGAATTGATTCAATAATCTACTTTTTGTTCTATCAATCTTATATATTTCTATATTCCTCCTTCTTTCTTTTCAACCCCTGTCTCCAAACCTAAGAATGAAAGAAAAGGAAAACAGAGTGATACATTCTCAAAGTTTCTACTGGAACATCCTACTAAAACCTGTTTATATTATTCAACCACTTTAGTAGCTTAAAGTCACAAAGTCTCCCATATTCCTTCGACAAAGTAGGATAAGCCCTCCCATAACAATAGCCCTCTTCCTGATAACAACTACTAACTTAGTTACTTTTCTATTGGTATGATAATACACAATGACCAAGGCAATTTATAAAAGTGAGAGTTTATTGAGGTTTACAGTTTTAGAGAGTGAGTCTATGATCACCGTGTACCATGCAGGCAGACAGGTGTGGTCCTTGTGCAGTACCTGAGAGCTTAAGGCTTAATTCCCATGTAAAGGCCAAGAAGAAGAGAGACTGAGTCTGTGTGGGTGTTTAAAACATTAGAATCCATTCCTAGCGACATGGCTCATCCAATAACACCATGCCTCCTACTCCTTCCCAAGCAGTTCTTCCAACTTGGAATCAAGCATTAAAAAGTAGGTACATGTGAGAGAAATCCACAATCAAACCACCACAGGTAAGGAATATTAAAGCATATAAAATCTTCAAATATTCAGTATAAAAACATAATTTTCTCGTTTTCTGACTTATTGTGTTAGTGTCATAGCCACAATCCTGGAAGAGAGAGAGAGAGAAGTATGTAAACCGTAATGTAGGAAAAATAAGAATACTTTAAAAATTCCTGCCGCTATTTTGAAATTCTGACTCTTTAGTATTCTATAACAATATTATTCTAATATTATGCTCTAAGAAAAGAAAAGAATACTTAAGGGTGGGACTTCTACAAGAGAACAATGGAGTAGATGTACCTTTCTCTTTTCTCACCCTACATATCTAAAATCTGAGCATTTATTAAAACCCAGATAGGAAAACTTGTGAAGATGAACAATTCATAATGTAAGAGTCAACATGCCATGAAACTCCCCTCTTCTTTGTTTTTAAACTTGCGTGTACTATAGCATTCTTGGAGAAACAGGAGACCTAGAAATGTGAGTATTTGCCTTAAAAAATCCTGCAACCTCCCCGACTGGAACCCATTTCTCCTCTTTTCCTTCTGAAAAGAACAGGCCTCCAAGGATATTCACCAAAAATAGCATATCAATTTGCAACAAGACAAGTCACCTCCCCTCTTATTAAGGCTCAAAGAAGCAACCAAGTAAGAAGAAAAGTGTCCCAAATGCAGACAAAAGGGACATGGGCCTGACTAGGGTAAGAAGAGGGAAGAGAAATTGCTATCAAGATGTACTATATGAAAGAATAATAAATTAAAAATGAATAGATTTTAATAGTAGTGGTCCTATAGGTAGTATGGCTGACTGGAAACTTCTTGCTTATGACCTAGTCATAGTCAGAATGAGAAATAATGGACTCTATCTCAAAAATCAAAAGTTTTAGAAATTCCTAAAGATAATAATAGAACAGCTGAAATGTTCATTAACCTTTCTCCCATATTCTTGCTCCCATATTCGAAAAAATGGATTCACACAAACAAAAATTCTACATTTTGGAATAAAAAGGCCTATCCTGACAAGCTATGATGTTTTAAGAAAATAAATATTTTCCCACATAAATACTACAAAATAACCTCTGTAAATACTACAATAACATCATGTCTACCAGCAAAGGGTCAAATGGGAGTTTCCACTTTCACTCATAGGAGAAGAAGCGAGTCACATTGTTTTTATAGTGATACCAGAGAAAATAAAAATGGTAGTCAAAGTATTCCTTATTATTATGTGTAACACCCTCATCCTCTACACTGTGTTTGGTATATGATGTATGGATTATAAACTTCTGAACCCATCCAGAAGTAGTGAGCTATTTTTTGTTATTCTCCCAGTTCAGTTTCTGAGTAGGTGTAGTGGAGGGCCAGGACTTTCATCATCACGTGTGCATGAGTGTATCCATGCTTCAATCTTGCTATGTATATGGTGGCCACATTGAGAAAGTCACTAAATTATACTTGGCTAAAATAGCTTAGGCATACTAATAGCGGCATTATGTAAACTGTGGGATTGATCTTCAAAAGTAAGGATATTTTTTCTTAAAGGCAACTATCCACAGTGACCAGAGTAGCTAGAGTCAGATCCTGGCTTCCAGGGCCTTACAAAGCTAGAATTGACCACCAATCCCAGGAAGTAAGATGAACTGATGTCTTCAAAAGCAATGAACGTTTATTCAATGTGACCACATTTAGAAGAGGCGCGAGAGTAGAGGGAAGAGATACGCATAACCAAGCAGTCCTTATCAAGTTGTATTTTCTATTATCATTGCCCTATCAGCATTACGTCATTTGGTTTCTTCCGAAGATGTTTAAAAAATTGTCATAACTGTGGTTAATGTCTTTCGATGAGACAAGTGATTTCTATGACTAGTACCAGAGCTTTAATTTTGCCCTCTTTATTTTATCATGAGAGCTTTGGAAAAAATATATTTTTTAGGAACTATTATTTCAGTACTTTAATAGTCAAAGGGAAAGACATTCATACCTAGAATAGCTTTTTTTCCCTCCAAGATCACTTACCAACAGAAGTCAAATAGCAGACTGACTTCTGGATACAGCATGACAGCATGCTTCTCAGATGATGACTGTTACATCATCTAGATAGGATTCAAAGTTTCACAGTAACTGACTTTATCTTCATAATTTTCTACTGAGCACTAGTTACATGAATTACCAGTCATTCCACAAATATTTGAGAAAATAGAGTCAACAGAAAATAATTCTGAGCTAAATCCTTTACAGCATTTGATAAGAAGGGTTCAATGATAACCATCATAAATGGTTTAGTTTACATAGAAGGAAATAGAGAAAACTTCAACAAAATAAAAAGAAAATTTGAATTATATGAACCTGTAACACTGAAAAAATGCATAAATTAAAAATTACAACTTAACTGCCCCCTAGAAAATAAGCTCTATAGCAGAACTAGGAACTTATAGTCCACATTAAATATAACACATAGCAGAAAAGGTCAATGGATAGCTGCAACTTACGTGTCATCAATGAACTTATGGTAAAACAATAAGACAGAAATCCTACAACATAAATGAGATCTGTATTCAGATTATTTGTTTTCCTGTTGTAGTATTAAAATACCCCGACAAAATCAAGTTAAATCAGAAAAGATTTATCACGCCTCATAATTCATGATGACAGGGAATTCATGTTGGCAGGAGTTTAAGACAACTGGTCACATGACAACACAGTCGGCAAGCAGGGAGTGAGAAATGATGATGGCTCCCTTTGTCCTCTTTATTTAGTCTGGAATCTCAGCTTTTGGAATGGTATAACCTATTATGCAGCCTGGAAGACCCACCTGGAGTAGCCTAGATCATACCTCCCAGCCATGCGCAGAAACTACCTTCTAGGTGGTACTAGAGCCTGCCTACTTGACAATCAGTATTCAGCATTTCGGGATCGCAAGCAAAACACAAGACAGTGAATTTCCTTTGTATCTCTTGTTCTTTAATTAACATGTGCAAGGTAAAGAAAAACAATAAGCATATATGAATCTTCTAAAATTTATGAAAATAAAACATTTAAAACAATTGTGCTTTTAAACTGAGGATGACAAAGGAAGTTAAGAGAGTCCTTATTACATAAACTGCTAAGTGATGAGAATAATAGGCTCTGGTAAGTGCTGAATATATAATGCAATAACTAAAGCTACTTCTATAAAAGCTATTCAGAAATACATGTTAAAACACTATCAGTAATTCATAAAAAAATTATAAAATGCAATGACTAAGACCACATGAAGGTAAAAAATGATGAAACAATGAAATAAAAATGGAAGGAATAAAAAGCAAACACATACCACAGGAGATTTTATTCTGTGTCCTAAAGTAATATACTACAAATTTACAGGAGTTGAATCCTGTGGAAATGTTCTTTTACCAGAACAGATTCAAACTATAAATCAGTAACAGAAAGCTTACCTGAAATTCCTCAAACACCCGAAAAGACACTTGTAAATAATCCACGAGCAAAGATGTAGTCTCCATGGAAATAAAAAAGGCATTATATTGAATGAAAATGAAAATGTAACATATCAAAATTTGTGCAGTAGGTAAAATAATGCCCTTGTGAAAATGTATAGCATTAAATGCTTACTTTAGAAAACACTTAAGAACAATATTCTAAATTTGTATTTCAATAAACTGGAAATATAATAATAAGAATAATCCCAAAGCATGCAAATGGGATAACAAAGGGAAGGTAGTTGTAATATCTGTGAAACTAAAAGAGTTAAATGTAGGTAAAAGCAATAAGCATAAGATAAAATCCTTAATTGTTAATCTTTAAAATGTTCAAAATGATTGGAAAATTTCTTGGGTTAGAAATAAAGAGAAGAAATCGTTAACACCACAAATAAAATGTGGGCATTACTAAAGATCTGTAAGGCATAAAAAGTTAATCAAAGGGCTTTTAAGTATTCACATACCTTTAATTTTACAAACTAGAATAAATGGAAAATTCTGAGAAATAGAAGAACTTAATGCACCTGATATGGAAGCAGTAGGTTATTATGGGCACAACTGATCATCAGAGGCAAGGCTTCCCTTAAATTATTTCTGTTGGCATTTTATCAGACAATACTGAGGTACTGCCTTAGTAGTAGCCAGAAAAAGAGAATAATGGAGAACATTATTATATTCTGCTTTAAGGATACAGTAGAGGATGACCGTGTCATGATTACTTATAGAATTATAATTGCAGTAGTGGTTATACCACCCTGTACATGTGGTTGATTGACACAGAACCATATGCATGTCTCATAAAGGCACTGTGTTTCAACCAGAATTCTGTATTTCTCTGAATAATCTAAAAACAAAGGTAAAGACATTCTCTATGAAATTTGATTTCAATGATTAACAACAGCGTAAGCTGAAGGCGGCAATTTTCAACAAGTTCAATTGCTTTTTATATTGGATAATTGCAGTAATAATCTACATATACTAACTTTGAATAATACTAAAATATAAAACTTATCATGAGCCATTAATACATTTTATTTTATTTGTATATATTCATTATCCAAGGGAAGCATTTTCAGTCAAATCAGCAATGAGACAGGGAAGTCCACTTTCTTTTATTGAGATAGAAATGGAAGGCATGAAAATAGGAAGTGAAAGCATCAAATTAGCGCTATTTGCACATGAAATATTTATTATATATAGTATTTCTATACAACAAAAAAATCTAAAACTGATGCTTATTTACAGTAAACCTGAAGAAATTTATTTTACTAGTTATAATACTTGATGTCTTTTACACAATATAACTCTTAGAAGTCATCACATGCAGTATTTATGTGCATTTATTCACATATGTTTCTTTGCATTTTACAGAAGTATGCAATTGCAAATCCAAGAATTTCTAGATTTCCATCTTAAAATATACTTTAAATATGTACTAATTGAAAATCCTTAGCACAGAGTTTTAAAAGATGTCCTTAAATATCCATGAAAACAAGCTACAAAAGAAGTCTTTAGAACTTGTGTTCTGAAACGCCTGAATTCAGAGAAGAAAAAGCATCTTGATATTCAATTAAAGAATGCTTCTAACAATTATTTTGAAGTAAATATTTTGTCTCATAATGAATTAACATCAATATCAGAACATAAAACATTTAGTTGAAAGGAGAATGCAAAAAATAATTAACATATTTAAAAAGAAATTCTATCCAAAATCTACATTATATTTAGAAGTCACTATGTCACTATTTTCTTCTATTTGCAACACTATTTTTGCTATAATGAAAAAGGAATTTCCTAAGACTCAGGAAGTAAACTAAACATGCTAAGCTCTGGAAGCTTATGAAACTTACAAGATTCGCAATACCTTTCCAAGCAATATAAACAGTTATAATTGGCGGAAAGAGGAAACTGAGTGGGATTTGCTCAGAGATCTGCATGGGTGCAGATTTCTTGTCATCCTCCCTATTCTAGGCATTTATGGGACGCAGCTGCTTTTCAGTCACTCATCCTTCAGTAAGAAACTTTCACCATGTGTGGTAAAAGATCTAAACTCACTTCCTGGTTGGAAAATCCACCAAAACCTACCAGTCCTTGAGCCCTAAATCCCAGCTATCTCAGATCTTGCTTCAAACTCCCTCCGATCTCCACGCTGGACATCTCCACCCTGGAAAACTCCTCCCCCAAAGAAACGTTATTTAATCCTGTCTCCAACTCAGTTCCCTGTTGCGTCTCACCTGAGCAGGGACTGTCACACTCTTGTGTCTTTCCCAATAAATCTCTTGTGTGAAGTTTGTTGTACAGTGTGACTTTGTCATCTTCCTGGGCTCCCAAATATCAAGATCCCTTTCTCTTCTGAGTTGAAACACTTCTGTGGGGGGGGGGGGAAATCTTTGCGCCCAGAGCTGCAACACTTCCATTGGTGAAACCTTTTCTCTAAGAACTACATTTCAGTTATGGAAACCTTCTCCCTAAGAGCTGTACCACTTATACACATATACAACAGTAAGTAACTCTAAAGAACCCACATGCTCAAAAAGCAAGACGTTTTACTGAAAATGGTTTCTTCTTTAACACAGCACATCTGGCCTCAGTGTTTGCTCCCCCTACTCCTCCCCACTTTCCCACCGTGACTCCTCATTCCTTCCGTTTCCCTTCAGAAAAGAGCAGAATCCAGAAGAGAACAAGCAAACACAACAAATAAAATACAATAAGGCCCTAACCAGAGACTGGATATCCCAGAAAGCAAGGGTAGAACCAAACCAACTGGAAAAAAGGGGGAAACATCAATGAAATAATTCCTAATGATAGTCTACTATAATCACAGATCAGTGCCTTGCCCACTCATCAACAAAGAGTTTTCTTCTGGAAGCAGATAGGCACCCACAGCAGACATTGTGCTGAGAGATAGCCTAAATTGAAGGCATCCGTGACGTGCCTTCCTTTGGAGATGGGTAACCCTGCAGAAGACAGGGTGGTAAGATTATAGACATCAGAGGGGTGGAGGATACTAAGAGAACATGGCCCTACGGTATCAACTATGCAGGGCTTACAAGGGCTCTCAGAGACTGAAACAGCAAACTCGGGACCTGCATGGGTCTGTACCAGGTCCTCTGTGTATACGTTATGGCTGTTAGATTGGTATATTTGTGGCATAATAACATGAGAGGGTGTGTTTCTCTGGCTTTTGTACCTGCTCTTGGGACTTTTTCCCTCTCCTATTAGGTTTCCTTGCCCAGCTTGTTTGCTAAAATTTATTAATAATCAGACTGATGAATCTCTGAATGACATCAGACAGTTCATTCCTAAGAGAAACTGCAGAAGATATAATTTAGCCATGTTTCTGATAGGCAAATCATAATTCACATTAGATTAATTTTCCATAAATAAGGTAGAAAGATAGAAAGTGAAAGAGAGTGCAGGCTAGTGCATGTCCTCCATAAGGAGAGAAGCATTCAAGGGCAGTGAGAAGTAATATAATCAGTCAAGGAAAAAGTACAGGGATGCTACTCAAATATTTGCATTAACAGATGTGAAAATATCAAGGACAGAGGAAAATGGTAAAATTATGTTAAAATGCTGATAATGATGTTCCTCTAATGTAACAGAACACTACATTGGTAACCTTAGTTTCCTTGTACTGTAGAATTTAACCGGTTAACTCCAATGAAAAAATATTTCTGCAGCTTAACGTTTATCAGTGAGTGACAAAGGAATTCTAGTGTTGTGAATTAGCACCTAAACTATGAAATACATTCATAAGGGATTTTTGTAACCTATTTCATTTTGAGTAAGTTTACTCTTCATATTTGTTATTTACATAAATGTATATTTGTTTGATGTATCATTTAAAATGGGTTTACATACATTTATTTTCTCTATTTTATGGATGTTATTGAACTGGAGATAGGCCTCACTGATTAATTGAAAACAAGAAAATGATGAGAAAAAACAATCAAGGCTAAGATCTTTCCAGCCATTGTTCAAGTTGAGCATTCTGTGTTTAACTCTGGCAATACATCTAATCAGCAGAATTTTGTCTTTAGATAATGGTAGATAACTCCAGAGACTGGCTTCTGCTGATGGTTTTCCAATGTGACCATACTGCAGCTCAGTATTGGAAATTAATAAGAGTTTTATGAAAAACACATTACCTGCATCCTTTGCCCAAATTGTGTCTATCTGAGATTGCTTCTCTTCTGAATTATATATTTTTTTGTTTCTATGCTAGAAGTGTATGTTTCCAAATGTTTTCTTTTATAGTAACAGTACAAAATTTTTCATTTTAATTCATAGCAGATGGCAGCAGTATTTCACAGCCAACTTGAAAACAAATGATCACCCTGTAAATGATTGTTCATTTTTACTTACAAATTGAAAAGGATAGTTATAAATACTGATTTTTATATCAATAGAAAATTATATTGGTTTTAATACTGCTGTGATGGCTAATCTTGGTTATCACCTTGATTGCACCTGAAGTGAACTAATATCCAAGCAGCAGGACACAGCTGAGAGATATTTTTATGACTGGATTAGTTGATATGGGACAATCCATCATGGATCTGGGATATAGCTCCTGGTAGAATCTTATACCTAAGGATATGGAAGAAGTAAGAATTTTCTTTTGGCCTGCTTATTCCCACTGTCAATGGCAACTTCTTTGCCTCTGTTGGTGAGGCATTCTTTAATTGATATTAGAACCCACTTATTCAGAATTTCAAACTAGACCTTTGGCATTCCAGCAACAGATTGGGACTACTGTGTCATTCAGTCTCCTGGACTGAACAACGACTGTATTCTTGGTTTTTACATTGTGAAACAGTAATTGGTGGACTAGAACTTCATAGTCTATAAATCAGTCTAAAATAATCCCATATTTTATTTCTTGTTCTGTTTCCTTTTTTTTTTTAACATTTACCGTACTTTATTGAAACAAAAATAAAATATTTTCCATTTTTTTTTTACAATGAGCTTATTGTTAATGATTGTGAAATTGTATTTTGTATGTAAGCAACCACCAGGGAAAATAAATTTAATGTAATAATAACCTTAGCTTTCAGGTTAAAATGAGAATTTTTGTTTATATGGACATAGTTAAAGTGACTACACATAAAATAACTTTTGGCCTGTAGCTATTTTGTCAGCATTTTCTATGCTATTAACTTACATATAATACTTTTTTTTCGAATTTTGAACTTTAGATTTATATTTGTAACTGTCTGAATCTAGGTGTATGTAGACAGTTCATATTTTACCCAAATCTTTCAGTGTACCCATTTCAGTAAAGAACAGCTTTTCCTTCCGTAGACTAAGCCCAAATATTCAAATCAATTGTTGTTTCCTGTCATTGTTTCATCTTGCCTCATCAGCCCTAGGATGATTATGGACCCAGAACAAATATAATTTTAGTTCTTTTTTAAAAATATATTTTATTAATTTATTCATATTACATCTCAGTTGTTATCCCATCCCTTGTATCTTCCCATCCCTCCCTCCCTCCCATTTTCCCCTTACTCTCTTCCCCTATAACTGTGACTGAGGGGGACTTCCTCCCCCTGTATATGCTCATAGGGTATCAAGTCTCTTCTTAGTTTCTTTAGCTCAAAAGTTCTTAACCTTTGGGCCATGATTTCTTTGGAGCTTTGGAGGGTCAAACAACTATTGACAAGTAGTGGCGTATCAGATACTTATCTTACAATTCGTAAGAACAGCAAACTTACAGTTTTGAAGTAGCAATGAGAATAACTTTATGGATGGAGGTCACCATAACATGAGGAAATGTATTAAAGGGTGGCAGCATTAGGAAGATTAAGAGCCACTGCCTTAGAAAAACACTGACTAATAGAATGTGCTTTAGATAGTAATAATTTATAGGTTTATAGAAGAACTAAAATTTTGTATAAATATGCTTTAAAATGAAATACAATGAACCTACTTATCCTAAAGTTGGATGTTCTCTCCCACTCTTCCCCACATGCCTTCTGTGTGTAACATTGCCTCCTACTTCAAGAGGAAGCATTAAAATAGAACCTATGACGAATAAATAAATAAATAAATAAATAAAATAAAATGATTATTAATACTTTCCATGCTGTGGTAGTCATATTCCTTACATTTGAGTATTCATGAAGTTAATCTAAATGCACTGACTTGTTTTTAACATTGGAATAGGGCCAATGAAAAAGGATGTTATTTCTTCAGATTAGACCTTTTGAGAATGTGGTGTTGTTTTTTTTCATTTACAATTGTCCATGTGGTATTAGAATACTTAGCAAAAGTCTTACTGCATACACTAGCTAACACACTGAAGAGCATCTACAGAGAAAGAGCATAGAAATCACATTATGGGATGGGTTTGAAGATAGCTGCTGCTTTCAACACCTTGACTACAGATAAAGAGACATTAAAGGCCGGGGAACAAGTCTGTGAAACAAAGCACTTGTGGTATTTCAAGCTACTCAGATTAATAATCAATTAATTAAGCAGGATTAAATGAGAAACATAAATAGGTGAGCCTAGAGTATTTAAAGTATATGTAAACAGTGTTGCTGGCTCACCAAATTTCTCCAGAATTCTCCAAATTCAATGTGTCATTAAATCAGATTGCTACTAATGTAAGCAGTCATTTAAAAAATAATGTATATTCTGTTTCTGAAACATACGTTGAATGATCTACTATGACTGGATTTATCTACATTTACTTATTCTTTAGTCAGTTTTGTTTGCTTTGTTTTCTTGGCTTGGGGGTTGTGCAGGAGAAACAGTAAAAAAGCTCTAGAACACATGGAATATGGACCACTGGTTAGTATACCTATAATGGGTGTGCTCAGCAAGACATGACTTAGAGAACTATGCGTTCTGGGGACTTGATGCTGTTATGGAGTTGTTTGTTGACGTTGTTGTCCTTATAATCCCCTTAATATATAAATTGTGTAAGTACTATAAAAAGGACTTTCAGCCACTCACTGGGCACTATCATTCAAACTCACAATAACAATGCTTTATTTCTTTCAGGCATAGCTGCTGAAGCAGATTAATGATTCAACCACAACCCTTGAAAAGAACCTACAGGTGTAAATTGCTAACAATGGCCCTTAGAAAGAATTTGGAAATATAAATTGTTCAACAAGGTTAGGGAAAGATGTTTTGCTAGTGGCTCTGAAGTAGAAAGTCTTACTGAAAAATAGATTGCTTAGCCAAGTTAGGTAAAGATGTTTTTGCTATTGGTTCTGATGCAGAAAATCTTAAGGAACAATTTGAAATTAAGAAAAAGTACACTCTTACTAATAAAGCTATGGTCTTTTTGAGGTTGGTGAGCAAGACAATATGCAAAATAGCACTAGCTGACTTGTCTCACTGAAGCTAAATGTCCAGGTGTCTAATTTCTTGTATTTATTTTTGCCCTCAGCTTCCTGATATGATTTAATAAAATTATTAATGAGTAGATGAGCCCATTTTGCATTTAAAGTAGAAATGTCTTGTTATTTTTATATAGAAGTTTAGATTTGTGATTATTTTAAATTTACTTTTTAAGTTAACTTTTAATGTTAATTGATTCTTTCATTGTAACTGCAAATTGCAGCCTGCCAGTAAAGAAAAGCTGGCAGAGAAATCACCTTGCTTGCTTATTCTCTGTTAATATATAAAAGTTGCTTAGTTACAAATATATATGGGTTCTTGGAAATAACTTGTTTTTCATGTTTGTTTCTCATCCACAATATGTAAAAAGTTTGATCATATGGAGGTATTGAGAAACATGTTTTCTTATATATACTCATTGTAATCATTCTCTTAAAGAAAAGAGAATGTAAATCATTATCTATCATATCTCATCATTATCAACTTAAAGCATTTATCTAGACCCAAAAACATCTTAAGCCCTAAACAACTAAGCTTACCTGTAAAACTAAAGTATCTAGTCTTCAACCACATAAGAGATTTGGGAAGGAATAAAATTGATTAGCTGAGTATACCGGGAGTGCAGGTTAGCAGTTTCCCAAAAGAGAAGATGACAGAGACAGGTTGCTACCTGAATAGTCACCCAAAACTCTCTTATAATATTGGAGCATCTTCTTCAGCCTTCTGGCCAAAAATATCTGATAGACATATTTGTGTGGCAGGAACTATTGAGGACTTGCTTACTGTGCATTGGCAGAGTTTGACCATCAACTCTGCTTGTATCCAAGCTGGCCTTTTTTTTTTTTAACACATTTTTATTGAAAAATAAAATAATTCATATAACATCTCATTTTCTATCCCATCCCATACATCCTCCCATTCCTCCCTCCCTCCCACTTTCACCCCAATCCCCCTTCTCGATGACTGTGACCAAGGGGGACCTCCTCCCCCTGAATATGGTGCTAGGGTATCAAGTCTCTTCTTGGTAGTCCACTATTCCTTCCTCCAAGTGCCATTGGGCCTCCCCAACAGAGGGACATGAAGCTGGCACTTTTTTAAGCAGAATTCTGTCTTGGTAGAATTTTAGATGCACCAAGATAGGAAAGACATTTTCTTCAAGGCTGTCAATACAAATAGCGAGAACACTAAGAATGTAACATTTATATAATTCCTGATTGTGTCATGGTTCTTCTTGTTATAGGTAGGTTTATTGTATATATGTGTAATAATATAAATGTATAAGTAGAAATTAAAAATGCTTAATAAAAAAGTAAAATAGAATGTAACCACATTGTGAGTTTTGTACTGCTTGAAAGATCTTGCTGGGGTATATAAGCTGTGGGAGGTATAAGAAAGTGTTGGAATCTCGTTCCATCCACCAAAGTATATATGCATATGTACAATAGCTGGTTGGGTTGGAACCTACACTTTAGAATTAGTTCCATCCACCAAGATGTGTATGTTTGTTTGTATGTATGTATGTATGTATGTATGTATGTATGTACGTATGTATGTATGTAAGAGAAACAAAGAAGAAGAAGCTTGTATAAACCTACCTCCTGGAATCTGTCCTACTTCTTCATCAAGTGTAAGGGTGTATGTGCATGTGTGTGTTGTTTCTCGCTCCTTTTACTTTAATTTTAGAGGCTTGTCACCATCAGTGGAAGCCATTGCAAGTCACAATCAGTTGTGTCCCGGAAGGTTGCCCTCAGAGAAAGTCTGCGAGGTCCCCACCCAGCTGCAGGATCTATGCCCTTGCCTCAGTTTCCCCAGTTCATATCAAAGCTGGACCTTGATAATTTTTACTTTGTTATGTACATAAACTTCTGTATTTATTCTTTTATAAAACTATCCTCTCTTTCATTATGTTATCCTTGATAATTCTGTGTGAAAAGAACATATTTACTCTTCATGTGTGCAGTGTTAGCTTTGTTCTATCAGTCTTTCCCAATGGAAGCCCATGACATAAAGCAACGAGAAAGCCAATACTGTCTAAAGTGAGCATTTTCAGAGTAAAGCAAGTGTGGCCATATTTTGATCTTGGATTTCAGACTGCTATGAAAGCATGAAAAAAAGTTGTGTTGTTTAAGGAACTCAGCGTTTCATATTTATACATCAAGTGTAACAGAATATATATATATATATGTATATATATATGCAATTTTAAGCACCATAGCCATAAAATGTGCACTAATATTGATTAACAAACATTAATATTTCTATTTACAACTTGATTTTTTCTAATTTTTGAGCTTTTAAATATTTTATTTCAAATTTGTCATGCCACTATCATCAGATACAACACAAGTAAATATGCCTAATAAAGCATGATATCTAAATTTTTATATTGGTTTTCAAATGATATCCTTCTCTTAACTTTTTAATTGAATTAAATCTTGCTTATTTTGTTTCGGTATTTCTATCCTGATTAATAATTTTATTTTCTTTTGAAATCTACTTTTGCTGAAGAATAATCTATACCATATGCTAAGAGTTTTCATGTTAAAATATTATCATTAATTTTAACTATTTTCTTAAGTTTTAGCTACTAATCTTACTCTTTTATTAAGAGTATTTTTCTGGCCATTTTTAATATTTTTTTATGATTTGAAATTCTACAGTTGGTCCTTCTGTCACATGGTATTTTAAATCAAAGACTTAAAAACAAAGCAAGGATGATAGGTAAACTGCAACTTAGTGTAGACATGGTGACTGTACTAATAGCTGACTATTATTTGTGTCAAATGAGAAGTTGGGAATCTAATTATTTTTAGCTCTAAAGAATAATGCCAGAATGGTGTACCTGCCTAATATTGGCAGATATATATTAAGAAATTTGAAATAGTTTTCTTTGGATGTAGAAAAGTGCAGACTAGCTTTCATGATTATCAATATTAAAACATCATTTCAAAAGAGACTGTGTATATAAATCTAATTTTTCTAGGGATTATTTCCCCGCAACAATATTCTAGATTCTCAAATAATCTCATTGCCAAAAGGCTTTTAAAACTCACTCCTAATTTTGGTAGATATTTCACTAGATAGCTTTTCTTGGTTAAAGACTATACACAAAGTTTAAAAAAAAAAAAAAAAAAAAAAAAGAAATAACAAAACGATTTTGTAATTTATATGAGCTTCTTATTTGAAGAAAATGGCTTTTTTAATTTTAGAAACAATTTATTTCACTAAAAAACTGTATTTGCAAACTGTTGGAGAATTTGATACTAATGATACAGTTGATGAATGCAAATTGGATTCTGAAGTAATTATACTTTCCAGTCCAATAATCATAAACAGCTCTAACATCTTCTCCCATGGTCTGGATCAAAGTGAGCCATATTTAAGTCAACTATTTAGGAAAAGCATGCATAAAGAGTACATGTAAAGGAAAATAAAGCTGAGATTTTAATTATGAAGCCAAGACAGCTCATTTTCCCTGTGTAACATGTTCAGCTGTTCAGGACATTTTCAAAGATATTCCTGGACTTCTCCTTGATTTTCCGTCTTCGCTCCTTAGAACATTATTATGAAGTTGCTACCTGAGTTTATGGACAAGCACCCCAATGCTATCAACTTCCTGTAATTATACTATTGTTAGAAATTTCCCACGAGAGAACTCCAGTAATTATTTCAATAACTTCTTTAGGGTAAATAAAGTGGGACATGTTGACAAATCATGAGCAGAGCCCATTTAAACTTTTTACTCTGGCTTCCCCCAATTTCGAAAATAGTCGATCCTCTGCCTCATTGGATATTACCCTATAAGACTTCTATAGCTTCATATTGATTGGCCTGTCAAACCAGTATCACAAGGGACTTTCTAGCCAGTCTAATGATTAAAAGTTTTCTGCCTTGCTCTAATTTGTACATGTATATAATTTCAAAAATGACTTAGTCATTACCCTAACCATGCCTGCTTGTAATGAAAACTACCCACACAATTTTCCACTGAAAATTACAAACTTTAATTAGATTGAATTAAAATCTACATCATTTACTTCGTGTGCAATTACAGATGCATTTCAACATATGAATGATGCTTTTGCTTGGCTTTAAACATATGCATATTTGTGTCCATTTTAACTTTTTTATACCTTAAAGAATATATAAAATGTACAGTGGCATTCCCAATGGAAATTCAACATTCTGTTCAATGTGATTGGGTGCAAATTCATACATTTAGAAGTGAAACTGATGTCCGTGTTTCAGTAGTTGTTAATGTTATTTTGACGCAAAACATACAGATGGAGACTAATTTAAATTTTCTTTTGCATTTATCTCAGGGCTACTTGTTCATAAATCTCCATGATGTTTGAGAGGCAATGCTGGCATCTGGAGAATACGAAATTATTTTTTTCTTTAGTTCAAGGCACCAAATCTAAGACGTCTTGCGTACCAGTGCTTGGTAAGATCTCACTCAGTGTGCTCCATCCTTGGTCTGCTTTTTTTTTTTTTTTAATTATTTATTCTGGTTTCATTATTATTTTTTAATTTGTTCACTTTACATCCCTACTGTAGCCGTTTCTCTCATCACCTCCCAGTCCTACCCTCCCTCCTTCATACCTTTCCTCGCTTCCCTAGTCCTCAGAAAAGAGGAACCTTCCTCCCGTAACATGTGACCTCAGCCTATCAGTCTCATCTGGACTTCCTGAATCCTCTTCCTCAGTTGCCAGCAAGGCTGCCCCAGCAAGGGGAAGTGATCCATGAGTGGGCACCAGAGTCTCTTCAGAAGTGGTCCTTACAAACCATATTATGGGATCCACAAGGACACTGTACTGCCTATCCACTAAATCTGAGCAGAGGGTGTAGGTCCTCACCATGTGTGATCCTTGGTTGGTGCATCCATCTCTGCCATACCCCCCTCTGCTGCCTAGATGTGTTGGCTTCTGACCCCTCCATGGACTTCTGCCTTCATACTCTTCTGTCAGACACCTTGCTCTCCACTCTGAAGTTTGTCTGTTGAGTCTCAACATCTGTTGATCACCTGCTGGGTGGAGTCTGTCAGAGAATCTCTATGCTAGGCTTCTGTCCTGCTCCTTTTCTTCAACTGCTCTGGTTTCTATTTTATTTGCCCTTCTGAACGAGAATTAAGCATTCTCCCTAGGGTCTTCCTTATTATTTAGCTGCTTTACATCTGCATATCATCCTGTGTGGATATCCTATATCATGTGGCTAATATCTACTTATAAGTGAGTATATACCGTGTGTGTCTGTCTGGGTCTGAGTTACCGCACTCAGGATGATTGTTTCTATTTCCATCCATTTACCTGCAAATTTCAATATGTCATTATTTTTAATAGCTGAGTAGTATTCTACTTGCATATGTGAACTCAAAACAGTTATGACAATATGCACTAGATCTGCTCAGTCTCAGATGAGATAAATCAGCAAGAAAATTGGTGTCAGCACAAAGGACCACCGCTAGCTCAGTAGCTATTGACAACTGAGTGCGGCTGGTCAGGGGACACTCATCCTTTAAAGATGTGATCCAGGTTGACCACACTCTACTGGAAGACCATACAGTCAAGCATTTAAGGTCTGAAAAATTTGTACTAATATGTTTAAAAAATTAGAGCAAGTAGAGTTTTTGTTTGTTTGTTTGTATAGAGAAGTGAAGTGGGGGTCTGGTGAGTTTGCAGAGCAGAATGGATATGATCAAGTATTTTATAATTTTTTTTAAAACTGTGGGAATAATCTCTTATTTTCTGTGTGAAAACATAACTTGTCAATGAAAAGTTGATGGCCAATAAGCTGAGGCAGGTTTAGAAGGCAGGACTTCTGTCAAGGAGAGAGTCAGAAGAGATACAATTCACCACCAAGACACAAAGGATTGAGGGCATTTGAAGTGGAGAAGAGATAACCAGCAACTTAGTTAAACTTAGATCAGTACAAAAGTGGTAAGAGGTTAGTCAGTTAGTCAGATAACAAGCCAGAGCTTAAGGCCTAGGCTTCTTAATAAATAATAATCTTCAGAGTCAATTTTTGAGAACAGGGGTGTGCATGGAAAAGCCCAAGACTACAAAAAAAGGGGGAGGGGAGAAACAGACAAAAACAAAAACAAAACAGCTAATGAAAAATAAAAAAATAATATACTAGACAAGTAAGTTAAATTATGTCATCTTAACTTTTCTAAGCTCTTTTGAGAAGTGGGCATTTGATCTGTTTCTTAGCAAAACATATTTTACATCTATACCATTGTATTAATATCTTCTATTCAGAGACAAACTACATATATATTTTTACTTTTTACATTACTATTTTAATAAATTTATTCTTTTCTTTCAATAATGTTTATATTCTATAAAATGTAATCATGTTACTCATTAAAAATAAACAATTCAAATATACTTTTGCATACACCTTTCACCTTATTCTCTTTAGACACTTTCTTTATCTTCCAAACATCTTCATATCTAATTCCTGTCAATTAACATTATCATTAGTAACGCCATGCAGAAGTAATCATTTATAGATGCATATAAATGTGCTCCACTTTCACTTTATTAGAAATTTCACATAAATGTAGCTGTAGTTTTTATTTACACTTTTTTTTTAGTTTGTTTTTAAAATATTTGTGTAAATTTATTTCATATGTGCTCTGCCTTAAGGTATTGTCAGTGCAAATGCATGTGTGTGATGACCATGGAAGAGAAGAGGATGCCATCAAATCCCTTCAGACATGAATTATGGGCTGTTGTGAGCAGCCACGTGGGTGATGCAAGTCAAGTCTAGTTTGTCTGTAAAAGCATCAACAGCTACTCATTGCTGGGGTGTATCTTCAACTCTTTCTCTGCTTTTTGTTTTATTTTTTTTATAAATATTACATTAAAGAGAACCATACATGTTTTTAGAAGAGTGGACAGTTAAAAATTATGCATCGGAGCAAATATACAGTCTGTTCTTCACATTCCCCATTTTGTTTGCTATGGTTTGGCTTATTATGAATAGGCATTCACATCTAGTTTTTATGCACACATATATTTCATTAAGGTGGAGCATATTTTTCTTAAATCAGTGGTTCTCAACCTTCTTACTGTGGTGATGCTTTCATACAGCTATGGTGACTCACAACTGTAAAATTGTTTTGTTTCTGCATAACTGTAATTGTGAAACTGTTACACATCATAATGTAAATATCTGATATGCAGGATATCTGATAAGCAATCCCAAAAGGAGTTATGACCCGCAGGTTGAGAACTGCTGTCTTAAACAAAAATGACCTGTTCATGTGATAAGAGTACCTTGATTTAAGCAAACACATACAAATATGCAATCCAGAAAGTTGTTGTTTTAACTATCAGAGTAGTTTGTTTTTAAGTTTCTTGCCTATTTTCCATCCCCAGTGTAGCTTTCCTGCCTCCTCTCTGATACTTGGCAAAGTATCATCCTCATTGATATTGTGAATGAAGAGCACATTGCATCGTGCTTTCCCTGGCCCCACTACCTACAACTCTTGTGCATCCTTTTTAAGTAGATGTTCCTCTATTTGTCTATTAATTTGTTTGTCTAATTATGCATTGAGTTGTTTACCTTATCACCAGTTAGTGACAATTCCTTATCTTTTCTATAAGAACTTAATATAATTTGCATTCTGAAATTATTCTCATCTTCCTGAGTGTATCATATGATGATTATGCATTTTAAATATTGGGAAATGTGACTCATCATGCTTTTCTTCTTATGGTTTTAAGTTTGATCTTCATGAAGAATTTTCTGACTCCAAACTAGAAGAATTTCCTAGAGAAGTCTTACAATTTGGGTTATGGCAGTTTTGGTTGTGATTTATTTTGCTGGCCACATTTTACATGAAGTGTCTGGTAAGAGCAAGACTTCTGCTTTTATTCTTGCATTGTGAACCAACTGTCCTAGGAATACCTGATGGAAAATGTAGCATCTCCATTGAAATTCTTTCCACTACTTAGGAAAAATTATTTGTCTACTATATTTGTTACCTTGGCCAACCATTAACTGAGCTGGTTATCTCAATGCGTATCCTGATCCTAATGTTGCAGTCCTGTTTGCTATTGACTGCCAACATTTTATTCTTTGCAAATCCAGGACAATGGTGGAGAATATTTTAAATTTATGTATCCATTTGCTAAGTTAGCAATACTAAATGTCTCAATACAAAACAAGCTGTGCATGGAAATTTCCTTTTTTACATGTATAAACCCTTGGCAATTTTATTGCTTTTCTTATAAATAACAGCATAACTATTTTATAACTTTTTATTAGTCTTATTTCCCATTCATTAAAACATTATCTAAAATTTTTCATTTTTGATAATATGTGTATAATCAATTTTTCCATATTATGTTCTAATTCATATTGTATAGCATTGCTCAATTTATTATTAATGCCAGGGGCTTTTGTATATTCTTCATATAACCTCAGGAAACTTTAAATAAAATAGTTACACTTCTTGTCTTACAATTCAAATAATCTTACTTTCCTTTTTGTTTTATTGTGTATATTTCCATTTCACCATTAAATAATAATGAAAGGACATATTACCTGGCCTTGATTGTAACTTTAGGTTTTAATAGCTTCCCAAAATAATTTAGAATACACATTTTAACCATTATTTTTTCAAGCATGCACACTGGTTCAAATATAGAAATTGTTTAGAACCATAGTACCATTCCAACTGTGTGTGAGTATGAATGTTAACACATGTTTAAGTTTCCTCTTTTCATTCTGTGGCTCTTTTTTTTGTGTGTTCTTTGAGATAAAAAATTATTCCATTAAAGCATTTTTCCCCACATGTGTGTTGTCCTTTACTATTCCTACTTCCTTATTTGAAATCTTTCTCTTTGGCATTAGAGTTCAGAAAAGTCATTTTCCTTTTGTTTTCCTACAGCTAATTCCTTTTGCTTTGATTATTTATATGTTATATTAAGGTCACTGAATTTTAAATTTTAGAATATATCATGTATGTTGATATAGTGTGCGTGTTTGTATCGGTCTTCTTATGTGTCTTTGAGTGTGTGTGTGTGTGTGTGTGTGTGTGTGTGTGCACGCACGTGTCTGTGCATGACTGTGTAGGTCACAGATTGACTATGGATGTCTTCCTCAGAGAGTTTACATGTTGTACCCCAAGGCTAGGTCTCTTATTGCCCCTCAGACATATGGGAAATCTATCTAGGGTTCTTGTCTCCAACATCTTTGCCTCTACTGTATAAACATTTTAATTGCAAGCAAGTTTCTCTATCTGCTAGGCTTGTATGTGGGTGTAGGAACCCAACCGCCATCCTTTCACTGATGTAGCAAGTACCTTAACCGTCTCTCCATCCATATTTTATTGAATTTTTACATAAAAATAAAAATTGAATATTTTAATAATTACCTTTCCTACCTCATTCTCCTTCTTCTCTTTTCTAGATAAACATAAAGGTGGAAACATACAATACTAATTCAAAGTCCTTCATGATTCCATTATGTTTTCATTCAGAGTATTTTCTTTATTGGTTTTTTATATTATTAAAATGTTTTTGGAAATATTTAACTGTTCCTCAATTATGTCTTCCTGTACTGAGTTAGTTTCTGTCTTCTTTTATTTTCAAAAATCTGGATAACAATTTCATGCATTTTAAAATAACATTTGAAGTAAAAAATTATATATTATAGACTGTAATCAGTAGTGATTCTTCATAACAATCCATACTTTATATTAAGAAGATTTATATATCTATTTTATGTTTGGATGCCAGAAAGAGGGGCTCAGGGGAGTATTATGAGCATGCCTTAGTCCATGGATATCAGAAAAAGGGTATGAGATCCCTTAGAACTGGAGTTGTGGAAGGTTGTATGTTACCATGGTTATTCTGGGAACTTGGCTCAGGTTCTCAGCAAAAGTTGGAAGTAACATCTTCCAGGGCCCCATTTATCTTTCTAAGTATTATACATAATACAAATACTTTGTGTTATCTATATAATCAATTTGGATTGTATTCATCCCCTTTCTTTTTCTTATAACTCTTTGCAGAGCCATACCCACTTCTTCATCCCTCACAAATGGTACCCTCATTTTTATTTTCAGAACATAAAGCATTAAGCTTTCTGTTGTTTCTATTGTTGTTAATATCCAGCTTTTTATTAATTATACTTTAAAATTTTTTTACATATACATTTATATTATTACACATATATGCAATAGATTACCTATATCAAAAAGAACCATGACACAATCAGGAATTATATAAATGTTACATTCTTAGTGTTTTGGCTATTTGTATTTGACAGCCTTGAAGAAAACATCTTTCGTGTTCTGAATGTAAATCACTCTGCATCACATCTTGTCATTATCAACTGAAAACATCTATCTAGACCTAAAAACATCTTAACTCCTAAACAACTAAGCTTCATTGTAAAACTAAGATACCTGGACTTCAACTCCATCAGAAACTTTAGAAGGAATAGATTTGATTACTTGAGTATACCAGGAGTGTCAGTTAGTAGTTTTCCAAATGAGAATATGGCAGAGACAATTTGCTACCTGAATAGTCACGCAAAATTCTCTATAATATTAGAGCATCTTCTGGCCCAATTTACCTGACAGACATATTTGTGAGGCAAGAAGTATTGAGGACTTGCTTACCAGTTTTAGCAAAGTTTGGCCATCAACTCTGCCTGCATCCAAGCTTGCCCCTTTACAGGCAGAATTCGGTCTGTGGTAGAAATGAGGACATTTTGTCCAGTGTCTGATTTGATACATTTGAAGCCATCTCCATAAGGATGTTCTTTGATGCTAAGCATCCTCTTTGAAGTAGGCTGGGTGTTTCCAGGAACTACCTTGTCTCATTGTCAGTGAATCATTAAAATAGCAAAAACATTTTAATGCCATATTCTGTGTAGGTGGATATCTGTCTTTAATCCATTGTGGTAAGATAGGCTACAGGGTGTTCTTTCAATTTTCTTGTATCTGTTGAGAATTAGAAAATATGGTCAATTTTGATGAAAGTTCCAGGAGATGCTAAGAAGACATATTCTTTTATATTTGGGTGAGATATTTACCAATTTATTTTATAAGGTCACAGTTATGCTGATATCTAAACTACCTACATACTGAACAAAGGAAGGATTATAGAGCAATTCCTCTATGAGAATACATACAAAATTGCCAATAAAATACTGGCAAACGAAATCCAAGACCACATAAAAAATGTCATCTACCATGATCAGATAGGCTTCATTTTGGAGATTCAAAGAAGGTTAAACATACATAAATCAATAAATGTAACCTTCATAAAAACAATTTGAAAGACAAAAACTGCACATGGACACAATATTAGATTTGAAAAAGATCTTTAACAAAACCAATAGTCCTTCATGATAAAAGTTCCAGGGAGATTAGGGAAACATGAGAAATACCTCAACGCAATGAAGGCAGTT
The DNA here is from genome assembly GCF_903995435.1 of Acomys russatus. NCBI lineage: Eukaryota > Metazoa > Chordata > Mammalia > Rodentia > Muridae > Acomys > Acomys russatus. The sequence goes on along the minus strand of NC_067157.1, from coordinate 37,739,976 downwards.
TACAGCAGGCCAACATATTGGAGTCCAGCTCCCATGACAACTGGGGAAACTGAGGTGGGACATGAATCCTGTAGTTTGCTGGCCGGTGACCCTGTAGACTTTCTCTGAGGGCAACCTTCCTGGCCAGAACTAATAGTTACCAGCAATAGCTTCCATTGATTATAGCAAGCTGGGGCTAGGGCTAATGGCTCCTAGTGTGGGCTTCCACTGATGGGGGAAAGCATCTAAAAAAAAAAGGGAAAGAAGGAGAGGGAAGAAACACACACACACACACACACACACACACACACACACACACACACACTCTAGCAGGTAGGTTTCAACAAGCTTCTTCATCCTCCTTTATTTTTTTCTCTCACAGTTTATATGTCCCAACAAAATCTTTCAAGCAGTACGAAAACATCACAAAAGTTTACATTCTATTTCTCTATAAATAAATGATTACAATGGATATATGTCAGAAAATCATGTTGCCCAATACCTTCATATGATCAAATGTTTTATTTATTATAGGTGAGAAACAAACATGAATAACAAGTTATTTCCAATAACCCACAAACATGTGCATATAAGCAACTTGTTACATATTAACAGAGTATAAGCAAGCAAGGTAATCTCTCAGCCAGCTTTTCTTTACTGGCAGGCTGCAGTTTGCAGGTACAAAGAAGGAATCAATTATTGTAAGAAGTAATCTTATAAAGATCTTAAAAGAATCAGAAATCTAAACTCCTATGTAAAAATTAATCAACCATTTCTATTCTAAGGTCCTAAATGTGCTCATCAACTCATTAATATGTTTTGTTAAATCATATCAGGAAGCTGAAGGTAGAAAGATAGAATAAGAAAATCAATCGTTATCTCAGTCACCAGCCCAGCTTGATAGAGTCACATCAGCCAATGCTGCTATGGGCAATTGTTCTTGTTTTGCCAACCTCAAAAAGTCCCTAGCTTTAGTAATAAGTGTGTACTTTCTCTCTACTTCAATTTTCCCCTAAGATTTCCTGTATCAGGGCCTATAGCAAAAACATCTTTACTTCACTTTGCTAAACAATCTATTTTTTCCTAAGACTTTCTATGTCAGAGTCACTAGCAAAAACATAATTACATAACCTTGTTGATCAATCTGTTTTTCCAAATTCTTTCTAAGGGTAATGATCATTGTTACAATCTACATCTGTAGATTGTTTTCAAAGGTGGTGGTTAAACCATTAATCTTCTCCAGCAGCAATGCCTGAAAGAGACTGAGCATTGTTATTGTGAATGCCAATGATACTGCCCAGTGAGGGGCCGGAAGCCCTCTTTATGGTACTCACACAATTCACATATTAAGGGGATTTTAAGGACTGCAAAGGTAACAAAGCAGAGCTATGCTCCATAGCAGCATGAAGTCCTCAGGAAACATAGTTACCTTGGGGTTATGACTCGCCTAGACACACCTATAGTGAGTTTGCTAACTGGTGAGCCACATTCCATGAGTTCTAGAGCTGTTTGTCTGTTGTTCTTGCATGGACCCCAGCACCAATAGCATGACCTTATATGGAGAGAAATTCAAACAGTAAAATCGGGAACTGGACAAGATTGTCCACTCTCTCCTCACTATTTCAATATAGTTCTAGAAGACTTGGCTAGAGTTATATGACAACTGAAGGAGTTCATGGGAATACAAATTTGAAGGGAGGAAATGAAGTATCTCTATTTCTAGACAATAGCTAGCTGACTGATGGGGGCCCTGCAGCTGTCATTGAAGGTAAGCAAACCCAATAAGAGTTGGGAATGTAAAGATGATCCAGGCTGACGTTGTCAGCCAGGATCAGATTCAGGGAGTCTAATGTGAGGCAGTTCATTGTCAGCATATTTAAAATATAGTATAATCTGGGAAAAGGTTTCCAGGCAGTAGTCATTCTAATTCCAAAAACATATTAAAGCTTACAATTGACTACATAGAAACCCCTTTACAAAAGTGTATGTGATGATGAGGGTGGTTCAACAGCTAAAAGGTTTAGAATCTAATGTGGTTTCTGGGGCCATAAGGTACAAGAAACATCTCCCCTAAGCATGCTCATGTTTTAGTACAAATTGCTACACTGTCAAAAGCAATCTACAGATTCAATGTAATTGCTATTTAATTTTCAACATGATTCATTACAGATCTAACAGGACAATTTTCAGCTTCAAATGGATAGGCACAAATAATCCAGGAGAGCTAGAAGAAACATTGAATAATTAAAGAGCTTCTTGGGGGTATCAGTACCATATACTTCAAGTTGTACTACAGAGCTATAGTAATAAAAGCAGCACCATATTGTGAAAACAGACGTGTTGATGGATAGAATTGAACTGAAACCCTAGACATAAATACTCACACCTGGAGAGACCTGATTTTTCTTAAGGTAAGAAATCCACACGGGAAAATTTATAATATTTTAAACAAATGGTCCTGGTCATACTGGGTATCTAAAGTAAAAGAATTCATATTTACCACCCTTCACAAAACTCAACTTTGAATGGATCAAATACTTTAATGTAAAACCAGATAATCTGAGAGGAGAGATTTAAACTCATAGGCAAAAAAAAAAAAAAAAAAAAAAAAAAAAGACTTTCTGAACCAGACACCATTAGCAAAAGCAGTAAAATGAACAGTTGCTAATAAGACTTCATGATGCTGGAAATCTTTGCACAGCAAAGGACACTGTCTTTAGGATAATGTGGAAACCTATAAAATGGAAAATATTTTACCAGCTACACATCTAAAAAGGGTAATATTCAAAATATATAAAGATCTCAAAAAAAGCTAGATATCAATAAAGCAAATAACTCTAAGTGGGGTACAGATCTAAATGGAATTCTTAAGGGAGGAAATTCAAATGGCAGACAAACATGAAAGGAAATGTTCAACATCTTTAATCATCAGGGAAATGTAAATCAAAATTACTTTGAGATGTCATTGTATACCTATCAGCATTGCCAAGTTCTATAAAATGAATGACAGCTAAAACTGGCAAGGATGTGGAATAAGGGAAACATTTATCCATTGCTGGAGGTAGTGAAAATTCTTACAGCCACTATTGAAATCAGCGAAGTGATTCCTCAGGAATATGGAAATTGATCTACCTCAAGATCCAGTAATTATACTTTTAAGAATATACTCAAAGCATGTGTCAAGATGTTACATAGACACTTTCTTAAACATGTTCATCGCTGCTCTATTCATTGTAGACAGAAATTAGAACATAGAAGTCCTTCAAAGGACGAATGTGTAAAGAAATTATGACATTTACACAATCAAATATTTCTTCACCAGTAAAAAATGAAATCATGAAGTATGTTGATAAATAATTGGAGCTATAAAGAGTCATGCGGCATGAGGTAATCCAGACCAAAAAGAACACACACTTGTATGTGGATATTAGCTATTGAGTCAATGACAACAAAGCCACAATCCCTAGAAACATGGGGGTGAGGTATAAGCGAGGGATTAAGAGAGGGTCAGATCACCTTTAGAAGGGGAAGTAAAATAGATAATTATGAATGTATAGGTGGGGGTTCTAGAAAAGAAGGATCAAAGAGGGAGGGAACAGGGTATGAGGAAGCGAATACAGAGAGTGACAGTTAAAATTAAATGCCATTTGAGGGTTCATAAGGAAGGCTAATACAGTAGAAACTTTCTAAATTATATACATTTTTGAAGGCAATCTAGATGAAAATGTCAAATATCTGGGGAGCCAGAGTGAAGCTTAAGTACAAGGAATTGGCTACATTTAATTGAATTTTTAACCAAATGTGTCCCATTGGAATCCTTGAACCTAATCTAGGTTCTTGCAAAGGCTATATGTTGCTATCCACCAATTGATGGTATGGCTGTCTTTGAGCAAAATATCACCTACACAACTCACTGAACATAGAAATTTCAATTGGTGCTTACCTAGATCCTTCATCCCTACTGACTTTTGCTCTTTTATGAGAAGGTACCCTGCAAGCTACTAAAAAAAACTGTAACCAATAACCCAGATACACACTCTTTAATACAATGGTGTTCTTTTGCAAGCTATAATTAGTGAAATGGTGGTACAAAGCTTGTGGGAGTAACCCACCAAAATCTTGGTTGATAGAAGACCCAATCAGTGAGGTGGGACCCATACCTGATGCTGCTTGGGGAAACAAGGATCTGAGGGTACAGAGTCGTTGAGGTAGGGAAAAACCAAATACTAATGTTCCACCCATGGAATATAGAAATAAAATAACTCCTAACATCATTCTGCTATATTCATAGATCTGTACCTCGGTCAGCTATCATCCAAGAATCTTCTTCATGCAGTAAATGGAAACAAATACAGAGACCCACAGACAGACAATATGCAGAGAGTGAGATATCTTGAAACACTTTGTCACAAACAGGATGTCTCCATCAAAGCCTTCCCCTTAGGACTCAGAGGACCCTGCAGAAGAGGACGCAAAATGTAAGATCCAGAGGGGATGGAGAGCACTGAGGAAGAACAGTCTTCCACACACAGCAGAACTGATGCTCATATGAACTCACAGAGAGTGAGTCAGCATGCACAAGGCCTGCATGGGTCTGTACTGGATGAGGTCCAAGGCCTGAAAGGAGAAGTAGACACATGTCCCACTCCATAATCCAGAAATTATCATCAATTGGTAACTCTTTGCAAAAGATAATGTAGTTTTGTCAAAGAGAGCCTCACTGGGAAAATAAGCTACTCTTAAGGGTAGGGAAACGTCCAGCAGCAGATGGCAAACAGAAAACTAACTCAGTGATATATTTGGAGGTTCCTGGTCTCACAATGTTACATCAGGGACCAGTTTTGCATGTTATATTATGGCTTTCAGTTTTGTTTTTATGGGGTTGCTGGGTGTGCCTGTGTTGATCTCTGCATGTGTGTCTGTTTTTTTGTGCGTTTTCTTTTGGTCTCTTTTTCCCTATTTGTTTGTTTTGTCCTCTTCTAATTTGTTTGTTTTATCTTTATTTTAATTTGCTTTTATCCCTTTGAAGCCTATTTGTTTTCTATTGAGAGACAGAAAGGGAGTGGATCCAAAAGGTAGTAGAGAGCCGGGCGTGGTGGCGCACGCCTTTAATCCCAGCACTTGGAAGGCAGAGGCAGGTAGATCACTGTGAGTTCGAGGCCAGCCTGGTCTACAAAGTGAGTCTAGGACAGCCAAGGCTACACAGAGAAACCCTGTCTCGAAAAACAAAAACAAAAAACCCAAAAGGTAGTAGAACAGGAGAGGAATTTGCAGAAGGAGAGGAAGAAGAAACCACAATAAGAGTATATTGTATGAAAAAAATATATTTTCAATAAAAGAAAAAAACCCAAAAATAATAGAAATCTATTCTCTGTGGAATTTTGACAGTAGGAAGTTTCCCATTAACTTTTCATAAATCATCATTGGAAACTATTAAGTTAAAATACTGCTGCAAATACCAAAATAGTAAAAATTACAAAAGATTACATAAGCCAATATACCTTATAAAGAACATCATGACCTACAGGAATTTATTTTTCAATTTACGGATTAAAGTCTATTTGAAAATAAAATGGTTGGTGTTGGAAAAATATTACCCAATGGGTTCAATTTTCACTTCCTGAATACTCTCAGGAATAGGGGCATTCACTCTAGGTTGGTAATCTACTAGATGCTCTCCTCGAAGAAAACTATCTCTCCTTCCCTTAAAAGCTGTTAATGGCTTCTCAATTAGAGGAAATCAGGAGCCCATCTCTCCTCTACACTAGAGTTTTGACAGGCTTTGCTTCTGTGGGTCTTAGGCTAGCAGCAGCCACAGCTGTTGTGTGTTTGTGAAAACAGTATTTCTAGCACATTCAGAAAATATGGCTTCGCTTAGGTCCTCCCTGACATCTGGCATTAACAGTCTTTCTAGTCCTACTTGAATCGTGATCTCTGAGCATGGGGCTGATGATAGTGTCTCTACAGTTATTGGATCCTTTTATTTTGTTTTATTTTCTAATATTTTTTCCAAGATTGAAATTGCTGGAGAAGAACACATCTTGATTTTTTTTCCTACTTCATGAATTTGAAAGTTTTTCATAATAAGTACTCTACATTAGCTGTTTATATTTTTTAAATGTTTTAATATATACTTTATTTTTACATATTTAAACATGTGTTTGTCTGTGTGTAGGTTTGTGCGCATAAACTCAGGACCAGTGGAGGCCACAAGTGATAGATGTCCTAGTGGTTGTGCATAACCTGTAATTCTGGGAATTAAACTCAGAGCTCTACAAGATCAACAGTTTCTTAACCATTGGGCCACTTTTCCAGTCCCTTGCTGTTAGCTTTTAAAGAAATTTTTAGTTCTGAGAAAAATCTCTCATGAACAATTCAGTAAAAAGTTTTGCTTTAAATAAAACTGTCAAGGAATTTTTCCACACTTAAAAGAACCTACTCTATATATGAATTGTATTCAACATACTGAAAATAGTTTGAAGAGGATGACAACACATTGATTTTTCTGAGTTAAAGAATGCATAGTACTGGAGTGTACATGACACTATTAAATTTATAAGGCAGTAATAATTTACATGACCTGGTTTTTTAAAATTTATTCATATTACATCTTGATTGTTAGCCCTTCCCTTATTTCCTCCCATTCCCCCCTCCCTCCCCTCCCCTATGTCTGTGATTGAGGGAGACCTCCTCCCCCTATATATGCTATTAGAATATCGAGTCTCTTCTTGGTAACTTGCTATCCTTCCTCTGAGTGCCGCCAGGCCTCCCCATCCAGGGGACGTGATCAGAAAGGGGGCACCAGAGTTCGTGTGAGAGTCAGATCTCACTCTCCACTCAACAGTGGAGAATATCCTGATCGACGGCTAGGTCTTGGAAAGCTATCTGACGCTTTCTCAGAAAAATGGGAATAGGGCTTCCTCAAGACCCAGCTATCCCACTCCTTGGAATATACCCAGAAAATGCCCTACCACACAACAGGGACATATGCTCAACCATGTTCATAGCTGCTTTATACATAATAGCCAGAATATGGAAACAGCCTAAGTGTCCCTCAGTAGAAGAATGGACTAAGAAAGTGTGGTACATTTACACTATGGAATACTACTCAGCTATTAAAAACAAGGAATTCCTGAAATTTGTGGACAAATGGATTGATCTAGGAATTATCATAATGAGTGAGTTCACACAGAAGCAAAAAGAGACAAACGGTATATACTCACTTATATCAAAACACTAGTCCAAGGGATACGTCCCATGAAAAACTTTAATTACCAAGAAAATGGGTCAGAGGAGAGGACATCCTATTGAGACTTTTGGCGAGAGTAGCATGGAAGAATGGGGAAATAGTAGGATCCACAGGGTCCTGGAAACCTACAAGAAGAACTTTTTGACAGGCAGATCTGGGTCCTGGGGTCTTCCTCAAACTAAGGCACTAGCCAAGGAGAATATAGGCAGTAAACCTTGAACATGACCTGGTTTTAATGCACAATTTTATATTATAAGGAGTGGGTCTGAGGCAGAGGGGAGATGGAGGGTGCCTTGGAGGAGTAGAGAGAAGGGAAACTATGTTTGGGTTGCAATGTATGAGGGAAGGTAAAAAAAAAAAAAAAACAATTATGACACAAGTAGAACTTCAAGTTATTCTCAGATATTAAAATATGTCCCATGAAAGCCTTCACTCACCAGGAAACTGGGACAGAGGGGAGGGCATCTATTGGGACTCTAGATGAGAGAAGCATGGGAGAATAGCAAAGTAGAAGGATCCAGAGGGTCCTAGAAACCTACAAGTAGGACATTATGATAGGCAGATTTGGGCCCAGGGGTCCCGCTCAAACTAAGGCACCAGCCAAGGACAATACAGGCGGTAAACTTTAAACCCCTACCCTGATCTAGCCAATGGACAAAACATTCTCCACACTTGAGTGGAGAGTGGGGTATGACTTTCACACAAACTCTGGTGCCTCATATTTGACCATGTCCCCTGGAGGGGGAGACCTGGTGGCACTCAGAGGAAGGATAGCAGGTTACCAAGAAGAGACTTGATACCCTATGAACATATACAGGGGGAGCAAGTCCCCCTCAGGAACAGTCATAGGGGTGGGGAATAAGGGGAAAATGGGAGAGAGGGAAGAATGGGAGGATGCAAGGGATGGGATAACCATTGAGATGTAACAAGAATAAATTAATAAAAAAATTTTAAAAATTAAAAAAAAAAAGACTTCACACATGCTAATCAAGTTCTCTAACTCTGTTCTATGTTTTCAGTCCATTAAAACAATTATCTGGGGATAGATATCCTGGCCTTAAACTTACTTTGTAAACAGAGCAAACCTTGAATGGCTCCTGCTTCACCCTCTGAAGAAACTAAGTACACCATCCTGTTCCAGTAGGCCTGGCACAATTATGACTGTGCTTAATAACATTAGGATACTCATGGTATCTTCAAACTGTGAACTCTTTGTTCTTACATTATGTATTCTGTTACGTGTATATGCACATCACTTGTGAACTAGAACGCATCTTGCCAAGCTCAAATGACATCCTCTCACACACTGTATTATTTATGTACCTTAAATCTGCAGTGAAGAGACATTCTTATATTACTGTCAGCAACATTATTTTATTGTGAGTCTACACGAATGGTTGCCATCATAAATCTTAATGTTGTTACATGGAAGGGCAATAAGTTAATAAAATATTAGCATTTTAATCAAATAGTCATTTTATAAGTTTTCTATATCAATTTGTATGAGGACTACTCCAGATAAACTCTGGAAAATCACTGTGTCAAATAAAATATGACAATGGTACATTATTATTTTGTAATATGTGCTTCAAGATGCTAGAGGGATGAGTTATTAATATTTCATTCCTTCTTCTACATATTTATGTCCTCACTCAGCCACTAGTCTTCAATATCTTTTTGTGTGTTTAAATCTTTAAAAGACACATCTAGAGAACAGAAATTTATGTCACTCACACAGATTATGAGAATCCAATAGCTGAACCACAAACATACATAGTATTTGTAAACTCAAACTTAATTTGCCTGGTATAACACGTTTGACCAAGAATTAACACCAGTAAGAGTAATATAAACAAGGAAGCTTGATATAAGGATGGTATTACACAGAGGTGGAGAATGTTGAAAAGCTCTGTGTGGCTGACAGGAAATAAAGTGTTTGATGCAAAAATACAGAAAACATAAAACAATCTGTATAAGAGAGGAAAAGATGGACAATGTAGGAGTCTCAGTAATGTATGTTAGAAGTAATTGAAGACAAGCACATGTAAGTACCTCTATCCAAATACTGGGTCTAACATACATTGCATTACTCTGTGTGTGTGTGTGTGTGTGTGTGTGTGTGTGTGTGTGTGTGTGTGTGTGCGCGCGCGCGCGCTTAAGTCAGGACATGGAGAAAATGATGCAGGAATGTCAAGTGGCTGACAATTCAAAGAGTGAGCTGAATCTTAGACCACTGTTAAGCTGTGGTGGAGCTCAGAATACTGAGTAAAGCTTCAGAATGAGCAGATTGTACTGTTTTGCATCAAAAAAAAAAAAAAAAAAAAAAAAAAAAAAAAGGAAATAGTTTCTTGTGACTAACTTGATTGCAGAATTACAGAGTATGGAGTTCTGGTAATATAGCCAAGTTGAATGTATATAGCTATAGACATGGGGTTTCTATAGCCTGATTATTTAGCTTATTTGTAGTTTATGGTATCTGACATTTATTATGACTAGTATTTGAATATTTGGCAAAAAATCCTAAGCAATCTGTTAAAAGAAATGTTTCAAAAAAAGTTCAATATTTTGAGAAATACCTCTGTAATTTTATCATAGTAACTACAAATAAAGGTAATTCTTATGAATTAAACATTTATTTTATATATATATATATATTATTACACATATATACAATAAACTACCCATAGCAAGAAGAACCATGGTACAGTGAGGAATTACATAAATGTTACATTCTTAGTGTTTTGGCTATTTGTATTTGACAGCCTTGAAGAAAACATATTTCCTATCTTGGTGGGTCTAAAATTCTGAATGTAGATCAATCTCCAGCACAGTTTGTCATTATCAACTTAAAACATCTATCTATACCTAAAAACATCTTAACCCCTAAACAATTAAGTTTCATTGTAAAACTAAGCTACTGGTATTCAATTACATCAGAGACTTGAGAAAGAGTAAACTTTATTACCTGAGTATGCTGGGAATACAGGTTAGTAGCTTTCCAAATGAGAATATGACAGAGACAGTTTGCTACCCGAATAAGCATGCAAAACTCTCTATAGTGTTGGAGCATCTTCTTCAGCCTTCAGGCCCCATGTATCTGACAGACATATTTGTTAGGTAGGAACTATTGAGGACTTGCTTACCCTGTCTTGGCAGAGTTTGGCTATTGACTCTGTCTGCACCCAAGCTTGCCCTTTTTAAGGCAGAATTCTGTCTGTGGTAGAAATGAGGACATTTTGCCCAGGGGCTTTTTTTTTTTTTTTTTTTTTTCCCACATTTGGGTACTAAGTCAAGGGTGAGGGACTGCAGATTTAACTCACACACAATAACACAGCGGGTCCTTCATGCTAAGAGAGCAGCAGCAGCGGCAGCAGCAGCAGCAGCAGCAGCCTTTATTCAGTGTTCAAAGAGCCTTCTTATAGACAGCAAAACAGGAATGCCACTTGAAGGTGAAATCCCTCGAGAAGTGATTGCACACAGGAGGAAAAGTCCCGAGGAGGGGCGGGGTGCGTTCTCAGAGCAGTAAACATGACTAGCTAACCAACATAAACACAGACACAGAAGCTTCTAGAAACAGGACATGAAACAGCAAGACAGGCAGGCAGCCCAGTCGGGCCTGGTTCCTACAGAAGTAAGCTGGGTGTTGGCAGGAATTAATTTTCTACAACAAGAATCATGCATTGTTCTTTTATATCAACTTTTTTGTTAGTGATTTTATAACTAGACATATAGCTTAGCTTAGCTTCAAAAGACAAAATAAATATCTCTTTAAAAATCTGTATGATGGTGTTGACGTAATCAGAACCTCATTCATATTTAATGCCATGTTAAGTCTGGCAGCAATGTCCATAATCACGTTCTCTAATACAAAATATGCAAAACCACCACAATATTTATATGTCAAATAGGGAGAGATGCATATGCATTAGTAGCACAAATGCTATATTATTTAAGTTAGATCAGACAAAGTGTAGTCTAACCGTAACTTTCCCCTATGAATTAAAGATATAAAATTGAGTTTTGTGTAAATAAGCACAATCCAGTTGTGTCATCTTTTGTCACATTCTGGGAATCTTTTATTTTGTATTTAGTATAAATGAATTGCTGAGCTATATACTTAAGAAGTTACAGTATTTAAGAGTAACTTTGCTGCATGTCCAGCAGTGCACAGGCAACAGAAAAGCAACCCAGACATCTTTGGAGGTGCTTTTCTTTATAATGTCCTGTCAATAATTATTTTTTCTTTCTTTCTTTCTTTCTTTCTTTCTTTCTTTCTTTCTTTCTTTCTTCCTTTAATTTATTTTATTTTTATTTATTACTTTCCCTCCATGCCTCCCACCATCGCTTCCGCTCCTTTCCCCTTCCTTCCCCCCTCTCTTAAAGATCCTTTGTGTCTATATTACCATTTCCATTTTTGTAACTTTGTGGGATTCCTGAAGGTGCAATGAATGTGTCTTCGTGTCTATATCTGTTTCTTTTGCTTTTTATTGGACACTTTGCTTTCTGTTTGTTTGTTTTATCCTATTCCAATGGTTTTATTTGTTTACTTTATTTTTTTTAAATTAATTTATTCTTGTTACATCTCAATGTTTATCCCATCCCTTGTATCCTCCCATTCCTCCCCCCTGCCCATTTTCCCATTATTCCCCTCCCCTATGACTGTTCCTGAGGGGGATTACGTCCCCCTATATATTCTCATAGGGTATCAAGTCTCTTCTTGGCTACCTGCTGTCCTTCCTCTGAGTGCCACCAGGTCTCCCCCTCCAGGGGACATGGTCAAATGTGAGGCACCAGAGTACGTGAGAAAGTCGTATCACACTCTCCACTCAACTGTGGAGAATATTCTGACCATTGGCTAGATCTGGGAAGGGGTTTAAAGTTTACCTCCTGTACTTTATTTTGTTTTTATCTCTTAGAAGCCTATTGTCTTCTAGTGAGAGATAAAAAATGGTTGGACATGAAAGAGATGGAATCTGAGTATGAAATGAAAGGACTAAGTAGAGGGGAAGCTTAATCAGAAAACATAAAATATATTTTCAATAAAATGAAAAATTTAAATCAAGCCATGAAGTGCAATGAAATTTCCTCAACATTATACATTACTAACAGCTTTTATAATCAGAGAGATCAGTTAATTGGCATGTTTATTTCCATCTTCTTACAATAATTAGGATAATTTTCATTTATTATTTTAAGACATGTGGGAATGCAAAATCTATTGATTAACTCCAAAAATCAAAGTTTTAATTCATACTGTAGTTTGAAGAAACAACAGTAACATAAATAAATAAACCACAATGATTACAATTTAAAACATGTTTTTAATAAACTTATCTGTTTGATGCAATAACCTCAATTTACACACACACACACATACACACACACAAACAAGAGATCTGGACCTCTCTATTACTATAAACACACCAAAATTCAGACAATTATCATGGTTAAAATAACTTTTTATCAATTATTTTATTGTATGTCTGCAGCACCACAGTGTAGCGCTATGTAGTCCTCATTTTCTCAAAGAAAATATTGCAATTAAGAGAAATTTTGAGCCAAGTTTTATTGAGCAAAGCAGAAAAGAAGAAATACATTAGAGAAGAGGAGGCTGCTCCAGTTGTTTTTGCACAGCTGGGAAGCAGTGACATGTTCTAGGGAGTAAGATGACCCTTTATTTCTTCACAAATCATAGTGGAGAAGGTACTTATTTATTAAAATTAATTAAGTAACCTTTACATCCAGGTTATAGACCCCTCTCTCCCCTCCTCGATGTCATACCTGGACATTTCTTCCCAAGATACATTTGAAAGCAATCAAGAGGGCAAACCTACAATGAAATAGATATTGTATTGAAGCTTGACTCTTTGAAAGATATTGTAAATACATGTGAATAGAATTTTGAGAAATTCATTCTTCACTTCGCTTCTGATAAAGCAGGGAAGACCTAACTGTGGTTTTGAGTATGTATATGCACAAGGCATTTGTTATGACTGTATATATGTTAAGGAAACATGAGTTCTTTTATAGTCCTTTGAGAGAAATAAGCTGAATTCAACTAGAGAAATACACCAGGTTGCAAGCACAGAATAATTATTAGAGAAGAAAACTGGTGTCTAAGAGATCTAAACACAGAGCTGAAGGATTGGAAACCAGCTCTGCTTTTAATCCCAAGGCAGAAAATTCTTCAACCAAATGTAATTTCTAAGTTCTAATATCTATTATCCACTAACTCTTGAGAAGCCCTCTTTTGGGGTAGAAATGTCTATTCTTGTTAATTCATAAATATGCCATTATTGTGTTTTGTGAGCTAGAAAGGGTAAATAATTTCTTTGGATACCTTTTTAGATTTAAATTTCACTAAAGAAGTTCTACAGAAGGGTGAAGACCTATGGGGAAACACGTAGAGCTAAATCTGATTTATCTCATAAACTCTTAGCCTTCAATGACCCAATGCCAAAGATAATAAAACAAAGTTGGGGGAGCAGACACTTCTATTGTTTGTATCTGTAAGGAAATTCTAACAAATTAAATAGCAATGGATATGTCCATAATAATATTTTCCAGTACCATGAAGCCTTTTGAATGATATAATTTTATACTTCTTTAATTAAGAAGAGAGTGCATTTGCTCCAGGTTAGTTAGCAGTGGTAAAGACTCTGGTATGTCCAAATGTTGGCCATAACATGCGATATAGCTCCTGTCAGGTTACCTTTGAAGACATACAGTGGATCCCTAAACAACCTTGTGATATAGCTGAAGTAGCCATGTTCTGCCAATAGGCTACACCCAGAGCAGGATCAAAGCAGATGCTAAGACTCAAAGCCAAACTATGGTGAAGAGCACAGGAAATCTTATGGAAGAGTCGGGGCATAGATGGACCTGGAGGGGACAGGAGCTCCACAAGAAGACCAATAGAACCAACAAATCTGGGCCTGGGGGTGGTGGGTGCAGAAGAGACTAATACACCAACCAACCAACCAACGAAGGAACATGCATGAAGAGGACCTAGACCCCCTGCTCATATGTAGCCTGTAGGCAATACATTCTCCATGTGAGCCCCATAATATGAGGAGAAGGGACTGGCCCTGACATGTACTCTGTTGTACACTCATTGCTCACTTCCCCTTGTCAGGATGGCCGTGCCAAGCCAAGAGGAAGAAGATGCAAGCTGTGCAGATAAGACTTGATAGGCTGGAGTCAGATGGTGGAGGAGGAGACAGTCCCCCTCTCTGAAGACTAACGGAGGCTGGGAGAGGAGGAGAGGAGGGAGGGTGGGCCTGGGAGAAGACAAACAAGAGGGAGACCATTGGGATGTAAAATGAGTAAATTAAAAATAAATAAATTTTAAAAATAAACACACTTCAGCAGTAGTGGTGCATGCCTATAATCCCTGCATCCAAAGAGGCAGAGGCAGGTGGATCTCTATGAGTTCAATGCCATCCTGGTCTACAAAGTGAGTCCAGGAGAGCCGAGGCTACATGGAGAAACCATGTCTGAAAAATACATACATACATACATGCATACATACATACATACACAAACTTCATATATATGTATATATGTAATTTATATCATAAATATAAATTGGAAACTTGAAAAAATATATTTAAAGTTTCAAAGGCATGCATGGGTCATAAAAAAAAACACAATAAATTGAATTCCATAGGGAAACAAAGAGGGATAAGAAAATGGATCTGTTATGAGAAACTGAGTTTGACTTCCTATAGCCCACATGATTGAACCGGATGTGCCCAAATGTGCCTCCAATTCCAGTGCTGGTGAGGCAGAGACAGAAGTATCCTTAGGGCTTTCTGGGTCTTCATTTTACCTGAATTGGTAGGCTCAAGATTTAGTAAAAGAGGTTGTCTCAAGTCATTTCTAGTAACTG
The DNA here is from genome assembly GCF_903995435.1 of Acomys russatus. Classification (NCBI taxonomy): domain Eukaryota; kingdom Metazoa; phylum Chordata; class Mammalia; order Rodentia; family Muridae; genus Acomys; species Acomys russatus. The sequence continues at coordinate 37,724,857 of NC_067157.1, read as the reverse complement.
AGTAAGGTACCTAACACTGACCTCTGATTTTATACACAAACCCACATACCCTTGTGCATATGTGTACATAGACATGAGAATATACATGTGCCTTCAAACACACACACACACACACACACACACACACACACACACTACTTATAACAGCTTTACTTTATTGGATTAATAGAAAATAAGAAAGTTCCTTATTAAAAATTTAAGAGTATGTGAATTTTGTATGATCACTAAAAGATTCAAGCATTACAAACTTGTTCTTACTAGGTTCTCCAATGTGACACCATTAAGGACAGTGGAGTTTTTATGAGATGGACCTAGTCTAAAATGATTAGGTCATTGTAACCATTACCCTTCAAATAAGTTAGTAAGCTGGTGTTGGAAATAGAGTTATTACTTGTAAAAGCAGATTGTTATTTTAAAAGGACAAAAAAGCCCCTTCCCTCCTTTTTTTTTTTTTGCCACTTAATCTCTTTCAGTATGATTCTGCTGTGGCAATACCTTTAGTCATGTATCAAATTAATGTGACATTCAATCTTGGACCTTGAAATCCAAGAACTAAATAACCTTATTTTTAAAAACCTTCTCAGACTCATGCATTTCACTATAGCAACACTAATAAGACACATACAACAGGTGAACAAGCAAATTTTACTTCTTACGAATAATAAATATTATACTCAGCAATAAAATGTAATTAGTAATCAGTAATAGTAGATGCAGGGAAGAATTAAAATGGATGGAATTCAAATACATTTTATCTGTGAAAGTCACAAACCCTACACTCTATATATTGTATAATTACCTTTATATGAAAAATTTAAAAATATTGTAATTAGAAAAAAGGCCAATTAGCAGTTGCTAGGAATAGGTGATAGCAAGAATTTGCCCCTGAAGAGATTTCCAAAGAGAACTATAAAGTGAAATAACTGTTTTCTGCAGTAATTTAGTGGTGGTTACTTGGTTGTGATTTTTAAGAAAAATAGAATTACTTATATACAAGAGTACATATTTTTAAAGCTCAATTATTGTATTATTAGATGCTAGGAAAGAAACTATGACAAGTCAGTCTGTTTCTCATATATATACATAAACTCATTGGCTATACAAAGAAAAAAGAAAAAAGGACCTGACTGAACTGATGTCAAAATTCAATGTTTTATTAAATACTATTTTGATAAATAAACAATACATTATACATAGTATTAAAAATACATTAAACATAATCTGTGTACTTTACATGATATTTTTCTTAGCTTTGAAGATGTTAACATATGCTATAATTTGTAATATGTACAAATAAGTGGATTATATATAATTATTTCCAAGTTTCTCATTGTGAAGCAAAGAAGAAATGTAGATTTTTCAAAACAAGTTTATTCAGAGTTCTCAAATCTTCTACATCTTTTCAAACCCAACATAGGGGAGTATGAATGTATGTGGACCATTTTAGACATAGTTATTTGGGCTGTCTCCACTCTGTGTTGTCAGGATACCAGCAGTCTAGTCCAATAGTAAATAGCAAACAGCAGCATGAATTTGTAGTGGTACATGATCCAGCAGAAACAGCAAGCCTCTGATGATTCAACATGAGTCAGTGGAAGCTGCCAGAATCCGCAGGAGTACCAGGAGAAGTTCTCAATAATATTTCTGTCTGTGAAGGTAAGACGAGTGAAGATCAGTGAAGGTCAGTGAGGCAATGTTGATTCAGAAACGTGATCTCACTGTCCGTGAGGTTCTACTTATTTCCTTTCTAAACACCCCATGCCCTCCTATGGGTCTACTTTCAGCTAACAAAGGCCATGAGACTGTCTTCAGCAGTGAAAAATCACTCCTGCATCCCATACTTGGGTCCAAAAGCAAAAGCAAAAAAAACAGAAAAATAAAATCACATTAAAGAAAACAAAGCTTCCACTACAAAAGAAAAGACATGGGAAAAGGCTGTTAAAAAATTGTTTTGTGTTGGTTAACAATTTAAAGCTTTCATATGTACATAAACACACGTACATAAACAAATACACACACATGCACACACACACAGTTGCTCATATATGTAGACATATATAGATAGGCGAATTCCTGGTAAGCATTGTTATAAAGCATTTTTTTTTTGTCAGACATGAGTTTTACATACCTAATTTGCAACATAATTTAGAAGCATCATGTTTTACAGCCTGAGGGCCGGAACCCTCGTGACTATGGCTAACAGCGAGTTTCTATTCACTGCTGCTGTCTAGCATCTTGAGAAGTAGTATGCTACATATTACTTGCTTAGCAATAATTCAACATTCAAAAAACTTTGTATGTTTTCTTTCATATTATGTTTTTACACCATTTTAAACTAACAAATTAAAAAATCATGAACCCTCATCTTCTGAGGAATGTCTATGTATACACATGAGCATAAAACTTACACGTATGCTGCCGGAGAGATGGCTCAGCAGTTAAAAGCACTGGATGCTCTTTCAGGGGCCCTGAGTTCAATTCCAGGCAACTACACGGTGACTCAAACGCATCTATAATGTGATCTGATGGTCTCTTCTGGCTTGCAGGTGTACATTCAGGTAGAGCACTCATATACATAAAATAAATAAATAATTAAAAAAACCCAAAAATTCTAATTAAAAAAAAACTTACATGTATATGCAATTCGCATTACATGTGTGGTAATATGCAGCCATGTAAGTCAGGTGACTAAGCATATGCAAGGATGGCAATAAAGTAAATGCAGATGTACATAATCATGCACACATATTTTATAAATTTCTCTGCCCAGAGGACCTGGCACACACTATGGAACATTCTTATCTTGAAATTTCAGCTTCAGAATAGCATTCCCAATACATCAAGCCAAATTTGAGAATTGTTGATTCTAGGCCTGTGCAGTAAGACTTTGACCAGAAAAATAAAGGCATACAATATTAAAGTGTATGACAAAGAATCAAGTGAATATGCATGATTTAAAGAGGTAGAATTTGTATAAACTTAGAGAATCCTAAGTTATAAATATGCATAGCATAAGGAGGAAAAAAATAGTCATGGGAATACTTTGTACCACTATTGCATTTTCCTATAATCCTAAAATAAACTTGAAAAACAAATAGCTAAAGTATGGCACTATTCATCAGATTACATTTGTCTTCTGCACATGTCTCCAGAAAAGAGAACATCGAAAATATGAATTTGTTGAGTGATCTGCTTCTTAAAATTCAGAGAGCCCTCTATTCTTTGATTAATCTTAAAGCACACATGGTGATATACTGTACTTCTTACCATGACTCAGCGTGTTTTCTTTCTTTCTTTCTTTCTTTCTTTCTTTCTTTCTTTCTTTCTTTTTTTCTTTCTTTCTTTCTTTCTTCACTTTACATCTTGATTGTACTCTCCCTCCTCCTGGTCCCACCCTCCCTCTTCCTCCATATCCCTTCCTCTATTTCTTAGAAAGGGGGACCCACCCTATCCACTCACACCAACCCATCAAATCCCATTAGTATTGAACACATCCTCTTGCTCTGCCTGGGTGATTGGTCAATGAGCCGGCCTCTCTCTTTTTACTAGGGTACCCACACAAAGCTTGAACTACCCACCCACTATACCATTGTAGAAGGCCTAAGCCTAGTCTATGTATGGTCCTCAGATTGTTGTTTTGGAACAAAATATTCCCATTCATTCAGTTATACCAATAATGACTCAGGAGCCAGATGCAGGGTTGAAAACCTGCTAGCTTAGAGAGGAAGAGAAAGCTCCTAGCTGACATTCCTTCTCAGCTATTGTCCCAGTAGATAAAAATCTACTTCTGTTCAACTTTCCTCCAAGAAGGAAAATGCTTTCTTATTATTCATGCCTCTTAAATACACAACAAACTGAATGTCTCTCCTTTCTGTTTATCTCCATCAGTTACTTTCTCTGCCTCACATCCTAGGGTTACTTTATTTAATCTTGTTTACAGAAAGCTCTTGGACTAAAGGTGTGTTTTAGGGCTGAGCTACAACCACAAGTACTTGTTCACAGTAAATAGAAATCTCTAGGATCAAAGACTGAGCCACACCACAATTGGAAACAGGTTTTTACAGTTCATAATAGCAGGGTTCACAATGAGATCAAATATTCTGCAACACCAGATAGGTGGAAAATGAAAGAAACAAAGAGGGAAAGAGAGAAAGAAAGAACAACGCAAAACAATAAAAGAAAAGAAAATTATTAATAAATTTATTATAACACACAAAATTTAAGCGGTAAAAATACCTGATATTTCATTTTGAGTTCTAGAAGTTCTAAATTTTTTCTCACTGGAGCATAGGTTTCTATTTTCTTTAAAAGGATTTAATTAGCCATTCCTATACATAATTAACAACATACACAAAGACAATAAAGAAAACACTGGAAATTAAAAGGATGTAAACTAGTAAACTAAGGAGAACAAGAAGAGTCCTTTTGCCAACTGGAGTAAAGGTCAGCTTAGGGAACATAAAAAGCAAAATGCAATTAAGTTTATGCAAAAACGGTCAACTCACTAGCTCTTTTCGTGAGCATAAGTTACAGTAACACATTGCTAGAAAAGTTAAACATCCATCAAATGCAAATTCTGGTATATGTTAAAGCTACTAGGTTCAGCTTTGTTGCAAAACTGTCTTCGAGCAGCACCATCTTGATGCAGTTTTATGTAACAATATCTTATAAAGTTGATTACGCAGCCTTAACAAAGCTGATTATATAGTTACTAGGTAAGTAGCTTAAAGAAACTCTTATATCTATTCCATATGCTTTTGGTAGATAAAAATGGGTGCTAAACCTTGGATCCCTTTCTGCTTCTCTAATCATCAGAACTGTTGCTAGAGCAGATCATTTTCTTCTAGGAACTCACTTTCCAGGAAAAAAAAAAAGAAGCAATTCTTGGGGGAAATTTGAGGAACAATTGGGAATTCTCTAGCAACAATGAAATAACTCTCAACAAAAGGAACTGGGATCCAACATTTACGTTTCATGCTCCTATTAAGTTCATGGAAGTAACCTAGGGTATGTTGCACAGAACTCTCAGTGGTTTCCCATGCCCACTGTTCAGGAGTACTGCAATTGACATAAGCATACCCTTCTTGTTTGTTCTCTTGTGCCTGTTCTCCTTCTCTTTTCAATGGTAATGCCTGTATCAGCTCCAAGTAACCTCTGTGTACCCAAGGTACTGATCACTTAAACTTGACAGGGGAAGTATTAAAACTAAACAAATTATGAACAAGATGATTCCAGTCAGATGTGCATACTGAACCTACAAAATTAACATGGCTTCATTTTATTATGTGTCATTTTTTAATCAAAGAACTCAAGAATTTAGTTTTATGCCTAAAACCGAGAGCTTTCATTGTTTTCACACTGTGGATTGGGTAAAAATAATTCTTCAGTTAAGGGTATAATATTTTAATGTGGATTCCAAACAAAGAGGGTCATTATTTTGCATATATTATACAATCAATTGACAAGCACGGCATGAGATTAAACACATGCTTGAAAATAATTCAAGTTCTGAAGAAGAGACCATGAAAATATTCATTCCCAGATAATTCTAACAAACCAACTATAAATTACTGTATTTGCTTTGTGAATCAACAATTCAATTTATCATTTCCTGTATTAGAGTCTTCACTCTTTCCTAAAAAACTACCATAGTGTTGATAGCCTAAGCAAGACAATACCTCTCACATTTTGAAGTCTGAATGTCCAAAATAAAGTTGACATTAGATATGATATGTGATAAAGGTTTGCTGCTTGTGTTTAATAAGGCTGTGTGATTATTACATTTTATTTCAACCTTTTGTTTGTTAAATGAAATAATAGGAGGTAGTTGAATCACAGTAATTTTGGCATATGACCACATGCATATTCAAATCCATACACATACATAAAATGCACACATGCATGTATATGAGTTCACCATGGTCTAATTTCTTCAAATTCTATTATGCAAAGTCCATGCTTGTATGGCTTATTTTATCTTTATTGCACCCTAATATGACTATTTCCATATTATAGCCCCACTGGAGGTTATGATTTTAACCGACTCTCAGTAATGGGCACACACATATTGAATTCATAATTTTCAGATTATATACTCAACTCTATGGTAGAATAAGTTGCCCAAAACCTGTCACCCATTGAATATTAGGAAGTTTTGAAAATGGTATGTGAATAAATTATTTGCTTCTTCATTCTTTTAAGGATTTAGATGACAGGTTTACTAATCATAGTTTATGAGCTTTATATTACTAATAACAACCCCATAAAAAATAGAACTATATGCTTCTTAGCAAGTTGTGAAAATCTTACTTTACTTCCAGGCATAGTAAACTGTAAATTACATTTACTTAAATAATTTAGATGTCTTTGTAAAAATAATATGAAGTATTTCTTCATTAAAATATTATTGTGAGGGAGGGTGGGACCAGAAGGATAAGAGGGAGGGGGCTATGATTGGGATGTAAAGTGAATAAATACATTAAAAATAAAATGTTAAAAAGATCTCATGTTGACTTGAATAAGAAATGTCCCTTTTGGCCTCAGCATTTGAACACTTGGTTACCAATTGTCAATGCTTGGGGAGGTTATGGGGATGTGAAGGCTTCCAAGACAAAGTATGTCACTGTGATGAGGCTTGGGATTTCCATAACCTTGCTCTCCACTTCCAGTTTTCTTCTTCTTCTCCTCGTCCACCTTGTTCTCCTCCTCCTCCTTGTTCTTCTTCTTCTTGTTCTTCTTGTTCTTGTTCTTATTCTTGTTCTTCTTCTTCTTGCTCTTCTTCTTTTACTACTACTTCTTCTTCTTCTTCTTCTTCTTCTTCTTCTTCTTCTTCTTCTTCTTCTTCTTCTTCACATTTGTAGTGAAATATATGTTCTCTCAGCTTCCTGCTCCTGCACAATATCAGCTACTTGCTTCCTTGCTTCTGCCCATCATGCTGGATCTTCATCCATTTATGACCACAACCCAAATAAACTCTATATTCATCAGATAACATTAGCTGTTTGTGTTTTATCATAGAAACAGTAAAACAATTAACACATATATGCATATATGTGGTCTGCTATTGGAAAATGGCCAATGTGTGTGTTCTGATACCAAATAACAAATAATTTTTTTTCCTGATAACCTACCATTATAAAAACTGAATTTCTCAAGCTGGACACTAAAATAGCTATTTTTTTTATCAATTTATTTAAAATTATACTTATGAAGCATGTTAGAATAACAGAATCCTTTTCTACATTTATGTCACATAAAGCATACTTAAATCTCAGAATTGAATTTATTGTTATTATTGTTTGGTTACAGAAAAATGAAAAAAGTGATCAAATGATATTGTTTTCCCATATCTCCCTTGAACTTTATTCTTGCTGATGCTAATAGATGAAAATACAATTAGAAATATATATGACAATTCCATTATTGCCATACATGAAGTATTATTATTATTATTATTATTATTATTATTATTATTATTATTATTATTACTTACAACTTTTAGGAGGTAGATCCTGTTATAATTAAAAGTGGTATTCCTTGTTGTTGTACTTTCAATATTAATTTCTCAATTATTTCCTAATCCATGGATACATAGTTACTTGCAAATACACACTCTGTGCTCCTGTTAGTAGTGTTGAACATAGCTCTGAGGGTAAGTATGCAGTTTCTGATAAAGGGATGGCATGAGATTTTTTTCAATTGATTTGAGGAATCCTTCTTATAATCTTTTTAGCTTTTACAGGTAGCTGAAATCACTATTAATAACTTACTACATTTTTTCATAACACTTTTACAGCAGACCTTCTGACATTCATTTGACATTCTGACATTGTTCCTACCTCCCAGCAATTAATTATATTGTGTTTCGGTCCTGGGCATTAGCCATCTAAGATATGCAATATAAATGTCACCTTCAGTTTCAAGGAATGAACTCAGAACTGTATACACTAGTGGATGTCTGCTAGCTATTCATGTTTCTCTTTAATGCTTCTAGTTTCTTTGGTCATGTGAGAAAAATTTCTGTTTCTTTGAAATTTGGTCCAATAAATTATCCTTTGTCTTCATCTCTATTCTATTGCTGTAAAGAGACCCCTTGCCCAAGGAAACACTTATAAAGGAAAATATTCAAATGGAGAATTGATTACAACCTCAGAGCCTTAGTCTATGAGCATGGCAGCAATCAAGGCAGCAGCCAGACATGATACTGGAAATGTAGCTAAGAGCTACATTTTGATCCATAAGCAAAGACATAGATGGGCCTCATAAGTGCTTGTGAAACTTCAAACTCTTAAGACCATTGACACAACTTCTTCAACAGGGCCACACCTACCTTAACAAGGCCAAAATTATCCATCCTCAGATAGTGCCCCTCCCTGAAGATAAGCATTCAAATATATAAGCTAATTGGGGTCATTTATATTTAAACCACCATCAGACACATACTTTTTTTTTTTTTAATCAAACTCAGAGTTTTAATTGTTCTTTTGGATTGTTCCAAAATTATACCTTCTTTCAAAGCTCCATAGGAATAGTACTTACTTGTAATATAAAACTTCTGGCTAGTGACATGGCCCCTCACTTAAGGGCAGTGACTAGTTTTACCCGCCTCTCAGTTTCTATTCCCAGCATCGCAAGGAATCTAAAAAGCGAATGTAACTCCATTTCCAGAGAAACTGACTTCCTCTTCTGGTAATAGTGATCACTGCACACACATGGTGTGCAAGCATACATGCAGGGAATGCAGCTATGCACATAAAACATTATAATATGAAATTACAAAGGCTTGTATAGAGTTAAATTTTAGTTTCAGCACATGAAACAGCATGTTGTCTGACACTGTATACTCTAAAAAACAAACAAACCAAAAACTAAAGGATATCCAAAATAGAAGCAATCAAAAACGTTCTAGAAGTTAAACATTAAAGCAACTATGCTTAGTAGAGTTAAATGAGCAGACACTCATTACAGAATCTCTTAGTTAAGTATGCTGTTTCTGAGGGACCCTCCTGAACCAGCAAAATGAAGAGATCTTGTTTCCTTAACACAATCAGGAACTATTTAGGAAAAGGAATAGGAAGTGAGGTATAGACTTTTACTGCGTACAGCTTGGAGTTTTTCTTCTTTGGATGTGGCTTGATTGACTAGCATCCAGTAATAGGCTGAAGCTTAGGTAGAGTCATTGGTTGAGACCTACAAATCTAGTGTGGCAAAATATAATCAGTTCTGGTTGTGCTAGCAAACACATGAAGTCTTAACAATCAGGAAGTGGAAGCAAGTAATTGTGAAGGTTAAAATCATCTATAGCTACATAGTGTGTGTTACACACACACACATACACACACACACAGGGAAAACAAAACAAACTATACATCTTAATTAAGCTTTTCTGTTAAATCAGACTTTTTAAACATTGTGGCCATCGGAAATACTAAGGCAGGCTTTAGCCAAATTTAACTTAGTTCAATAATTGCCCACATGATGTTGATATTGCTGAAAGGACAAATTAAAATACAATAGGATATGGAATACTTTTTTGATATTCCAAAGAAAATAACACATTTAAAGCATAGTACCTCAACAGAGAGACTGCAAAGATAGTGTTCTCATTAGACTAAAGAATTAGTAATGGAGCAACTAAGTGTGTGTTGAATTGTCTCAAACATAGCAAATGTTCAGTACATAACAACAGGGAGGGCACTCTTACTGGCAGAGCCCCTAATTTCAGTATTAAATGGTGATTTTGTTTAAGCCTTAGCATTGAGAAAATATATAGTTATTTGAAGATTTCCCTTTAAGTTTAAGAATTTTTTTAATATTTCTGATTTTATAGAAAGTACAGGAAAGATTAATCAGGGATTCTAAACTCTGAATTACAGAGTTGAATATGTTTCCAGAACTCCCTCAGTAACCACAAGCCCCAGAGAACTCCCAGGGGCACGCTTCACATTTCTGGCCTCATTTTAAAACTGAAATTATTTTGGAGGAAATTCTGAAGAGTTTGGGAGAGGCATCCAAAATTTCAATTGCTTCTCTGAAACCTTGGAATCCTGCCTGTTAATAATCTCCATGATCTTTGCTTAGAATTTACCCACAGAATCAACTGACAGGAAACTGCCCATCACCCTCCACCCTTCTAGCAAGACGTTGCCAAAACTCTCATCAGAAACCACAGTGACAAAAATAGATCCAATTGAAGACTATACAGTGACTAAGAAACGGATGTATGGTTTAAGATATCTTTATTTTTTCCCTTGTTTTGATGTCATGATTTAAGAAAAGAAAGCTATGTAACAGCATCTGAACAAACAGCTTGCACACCCAGTCCAGTCTTGTGTGATTTAAAATATTTCAGGTCTTATAACATCCTTGAAAAGCATGGATCTTAATCTAAACACTAGCAACACAGAGTTGATTCTGAAACTCTGGTTAGTCATACTGCTGGGCAAAGCTTACAGAACAGCAACAATAATAAAAGAAAATTCCCTTTGAACAGCTGAATGGCTGCACTAGAATTTTCTGTGTTCAGATGTAATTAGAAAACAGCTGTGAAGGAAAATCAATTGTTCCTGGTAGTCAATGGCTAATTTTCCACAATCAAAATAAAGAATGCAATATGACATGTTTGTAATGAGCAAGTAATTGTTTCTCTTTTGTTTATTGTTTTAACATTTTTCCCTTCATTTGTGGGAGCTGTCATTTTCTTGCTTTAGGAGTGCTTTTCACAGCCTGCCTCTCCTGTCCATACTGAAATGCTAGCAACTGCTGAGGAGGCCATGCATTTCAGCTATGCTTATTCAAGACAGACTTGTGATGGTAATTTTTAGAGCAGCAAGGAAATGTTGACCTTGTTTTTATGAATTAAAAAGAAGGCTTCCATAGGCACCAGCATTAATTCTTAGAATGTAATGTTGATCAATTCTAAAAAGGTCTCGTGTGTCAAAAAGATGCAATTGCCAGAACTCATTGACCTGGGGGTCTATGAGCTGTTGTGTATGCTTTTCAAAACAAAACCAAACTGAAGTCACCACAGGCTTTTTTTTCCTTTATATCCTCCTATCACTAGCATGAACAAGAAGATGTTTGTTCAGCTGGTGGACAGAAAAGTAAACCTTTACGGTGCATATTTGGAGTTGAGAGGATGGAAAATGAATATAGCACTGAAAGTAAAAATTGTTTATCATGCTTATGCTTGTTTCAATAGATAAAGGGAACATTATTTAGTGGAATTTATATTTTCTCTGGAACATTCTTTAAATGTCAAAGCAAAGCCATTGAAAGAAATGAAAATAATTAGTAAACAAAGACAGACTCTCAGTTGCTTTGCAGTTCTGTGGCATGTTTAATCTTAACTGACCTAAATTTCTTTTTAAAAATATTATTTTATTTTATTTTTTGGCATATACACATAAATTAAAAAAAATACATACAGCAAGAAGTCCATGAAATACTCAGGAGTTATAGAAATGTTACATTCAAGGTTTTTGGCTATCTGTATTTGGCAGCCTTGCAGAATACATCTTTTCTATCTTAGTGAGTCTAAAAGTCTGAATGAAAATCAGTATCTCTCATATCTCATCTGTATCAACTTAAAACCTCTATCTAGACCTAAAAACATCTTAACTCCTAAACAACTAAGCTTAATTGTAAGACTATCTGGTCTTCAACACGATGAGACTTGAGATAATAAAGGATAACTGGGGTTTTATCATAGTTTACTAGCATATTAATGAAATAATATTTATTTACAGAAATGTAAATTCCCTAAGAAAAGACATTCTATAAAATTTCACCTGGTAATTAGCACCCAGTAATTGATAACCAGATTCATATACATCTGTGAATGACAAAGGTCATCTAGTACAGATTTTCTCCTCTATTCCTTCTTTAGTGTGTCTGTTCCTGATATTTATAGCTTCTGTTAGATGTTTGTATTTATGTCCTTGAGAAAGGCATTGGTGTTGAAGTAGCAGCATATGAAACTACACATATTGTCATGAAAATAAAAAAATTATGAAACTAGATTTTAAGGTAAAATTTGAATGTCATTGAGGTAATTAAATAACTTTGAATGTGCATTCTAAATTTTAAACCAAAAAATCTCTGTTTCAAATTTTTAATGTGCCATGTAATTAGGGTTAGGAAATTTCTAGAAATATTACCCTCTTTGTAGATTTCCTAATTGACCCTTTTTTTTTCATTTTGTATAGACTACAAATAAATTGTTAAGCATATTTCCCCTTGTAGTGGTCACAACTCCAGACATTTTTGTCTTTGACCACTGTCATCAGAGGATATTCCATTTACAGTTTCTGGCTTTTAAAAGCACATTTGTTAAGTTGAAAGGTTTGGTTTGGTTTTTAGTTTGTTTTAATATTTGGCAGCATATGATATATACTATTTTATACTTTATGTACTAACGTCAATAATGAAAAAGAAGATGGGCCAGTAGAAAATAATGAAAATATGACTACACAAAAAGGCAAGGCAATTAAAGAAAATTTTTATAATATAATAATAGCATATTTTAACACCCAATAACCATGTGAAGTAAAATAAGAGTGGGAAATTATTTTTATTTCTCTAAGTTGTTAATGTTGATAAATATTTGATTAATTCTGAAACCCACTTCCTATGTGTGAACTGGAGCTCTCCACCCACAGTGGTGACAACATATCTAACAGAACTCACTCTTTCCTTGGCCCCAGAAACAAACAGATGAGTGACCAGTGTCAATTATATTTGAAAGGTGAGAAACTGTGTACTGAGAGTCAGGCTCTCAGCTGTGAGTGATTTCATAGGAGTCTGGATGGAAGGTGGACATCCATGTCTGCTGCTGAGCTTTTAAGACCCCCTTTTTTCCCTTGCTTTTCTCCAGTGTAGATATCCAGCAGTTTCTTTGATTTTTACAGTGAACACAAATGCTTTCCAAAGCACCTTCTTTATCCACAGTTCCTGTTATTTATTTTATATGTATGCCTCCTGATCTTCAGATAAGTTAAAGCAGTGCATAAACCAAACTAATGTAAAATACACAACTACTCCTGGATAGAAAATCATTCATCAGGACAAGGTAGATGATTAAGGTAAAACAAACAAACAAACAAACAAACAAACAAAACCACCAGATGCTAAATAGCCATATTTGACAGGGGAAAATATGCAGTCATAATGTTTAATCCTTCGAGACTATACTCCCATTGGTGTAACCTCTATGGAAAATGACAGAACAATGAAGGAAATAATTTCTGAGAAAACATTGGGTTCTGGAACATAATGTATACAGAATTCTGGATTGAAAATTATGTTAATAACCAACATATGTCAGACTATAAGTAGATTTCAAAAAACAAATGGCTGATTCTTTCTTGAAATAAGGGTAACAAGATACAGACGCCAACGTGCAAGTCTGACTGACTTTGGCTGAAATGTTGCAGAGGTTGACCCAACACGTCATTCAACCACATTTGTTGGTCTTAGTTTGTGGATTACAAATATTAATGAGCTACCTGCACTGGGATCATTAGCATAGACAGACAGTTTGGGGATGTTCCTCGTCTGACAATATCTGTCTTCTAATGAAGAGGTTTTCTATCATCAATGATAACAGAATATCTCATTCCATGGTAAGAGGAGACAAGAGTTCTTTGAATTTTAAAATCCTTTTGCTAAGGCCACATGCCCATTTGGCATTTTCTTTGCTATATTTACAAAACGGAATTTTAACTAAATCAAAATAAAGAAGAGACAGTATTAATTTGGGGGAAAAGTTACATACATAAGTAGCTGTAGGACTTTGGTAATAAATGTCAGCCAAAACCAGATGAGACCCTGCCCAGTGAGAGTAAATACATTTGAGAAGAAGTTCTGCTTCTATTCTGTATATCCACTCAATGAATAAATATGCATTTGTTTGGGAAACTATGTAGCTAAAAAGAAACTTTAATTAAGATTCATCTAACTATGTTACATATTTAAAAATTCAAAATTCTCCAGGAATATAGAAAAAGGAGGATAATGAATGACCTTGGGAAATAAGATGTTGAATTAATTCTGTCTTCTCCATATCCTGTTTGGTGTATATCCAATTCCTGCATTTATCCCCATATGTTTTCTCTTCACTTCTCATACATATGCTGAAATGTCTCCACTACTCTGAGTGCACTCTGAATGAATCCATTCACCCCAAGATGCAGAAAGGATCCTCCCTTGCTCCTTCATCACTGGGAATCCACAATTTCTGGGCCTGAAATTAAGTGTGGATTCTTAATCATCTATATCTAAGTTGGCATTGCATTACATTACTTTCCCTACTTCTTTTCTTTCCGTTCTCTTTTTTTAGATGTTCCTATGCAGATTGTATTCCACAATTCAATAGCAACACCTCTTATTAAAATTGTACCAATAACTCCCAAATCTAAAACTCATTCCTTACTTAATCTAGTAGCCTAATAAATGCATGTGGATGTTGTTCTATTCCTGAAACCTTTCACATTGCTTCAGGAACCATTGTTTCTTTTGGTATCATTTCTTTTTATCAAAATTGAACGATTTGGATTAAGGAATGTCATAATCTGGTCCTTTGGTTGTTTCCTCTATATCAGCTTGTATCCAGATAATTTTGTGAAGTCTCATAACTTTAATATTATACAAATAATAATGACATATAGCATGGTTTTTTGGCACTAGTTTTCTAAATTTTACTGTTTTTTGTTTTATTTTCACCAAACACATATTTACTTTGGTGTCTATATAACCAATAATGTCATCATACAAAAACCAAATGCAAAATTTCTATTTCTGGATCTTCTCCAAAACCTTTGCAAGAGTTATTTTTCTTTTGGAAATATGTCAACTTGTCAACATCACAACTTTGTGTAAAAGTTACATTATTGGTATATATTTATTTTTTATGATTAAATTTCATATTTATATTGATAGCATGAAATGTTTTACAGATTTTTTTGTTATCCTAGCTATGCAGCTTGAGATTGAATTTCTTGATGTGCTTAAGAAAGTTTTGGGATATGAGGTCCAAATATCCCCTAAAGTGGCTCATAGGTTGGTGGTGCATGAAGCTCTTCATTAAGGCATATCCTGACAAATACTTGGTCCTATGTCCTTTGTAATTTGCTATATTGGATGCTGAATAAAATTTAGTTGCTATTTGCAAACTTCCTATATCACTACCCTAAACATACAACTTCATGTATGTTATTATTGATATGATAGTCTTGAAAGGGCCAACTCATGTCATCTGCAATATTTTTATATGACTGACAGTTATTTCATGAATTTAAAATGTGCATTTTTCATTATTATACCTATGACCTCAAACATTTTCTCATTGTATATCTCATGTTACTCCTTTAATGGGTAAAAATGATCAAATTATATCATTTTTTTCTACTGATATTTACATACTATCTAAAATTTTTGCTTATTTATGAAATCATATTTTTACTACTAGATTTTGCCTGGGACTTCACCAACTTTATATATCACTTTTAGGATAGTGGCAATGTTATAATAAAATCTTCAAATCCATTTGTTCATTCTTCCTTTGTAGGTTACATAATTCTGTCCAATATTAATTTCTTTCATATATATTAATCAATATTATCTTAATTTTACCTGTAGTAGCTATTTTATGATAGCATAGCCTTTATATGCTGAGTTACTTTTAAATTCCATTTTTGATTCTTGATGGTATATTATTTTGTATAAATTTTCTTTCCATTTCAACAATATACTAAATTAACAAACTAAAATAATCAAAAATCTTCATACTTTTTGAAACTACAGATGCATTTGTTTGAAAGTTAGTCTTACTGTTCCTTTCCTTATTATTAGAATTTTAGTTATTAGTTTTCTTAGTTTACTTTGCAAATAAGAACTTTTAGTCCAACATTATCTTACAATAGTGACTGGAAGTATCCCATGGCATTGCCAACCACAAAAATGATTTTAACTTATCATTATGAAAATTTACATTAGAAAATATAATGTTTCATGGAAAAGTTGGTGCCCTGTATTATGAAAGCAAACTTTTTAAAAGAGTACTGCTATTGCATGCTTACTGTTTTAAAATTAGTTCATGTTGAATTTCATAAAACTCTCTGTGTAGCTACTCAAAGGATGATATTAACCTCGAAACTTCATCTTTTGAAGAGAGGAAATACACTGATTTGGTTTTAACATTTATGAGTATGACATTGCTAAACTATAACTTGATATTTTAGTTTTTATAGATACTATTTGATTTGTTAATATTTATTCCAAATTATTTGCGTTAACAGTTAGACTGATCTTTGGTTTCTTTGTAATATTTCTACCACACTTCACCAAGAAAGTTATCAAACTTCAAATAATAATATATAAAATCTTCCATCTTTTCTCATCTTAACAGCTTAAAGGCTCTGCTATTTCCTTCTTAAAATATGAAAGTAATAATATTAAGTGGTTTTCTAGATGACATTGTGAGTGATTTGAAAGGTATAATTTTCTTAATAGGTAATGTCTTCTAATTTTCTATCTTTTTAGCAAATTGTAGAAAATTATATTTTTTCTAGGGATATAGTTATCTAAATTTTATAGTTTTATATAACTGTATTCAGATATTTTCATCATTGGCAGGATGATTTAATCTACAGTTATATATTTTTACAAGTCACTCTTTTGTGATTTGCATTTTTCATTTTTCATGAGTGTTCTTGCTATATAATTTTAAATTATGTTAAATCAATTTTGGTAGCTATTGACTTGGACTATATGTTTCATATGTTACAAGAAAGCCTGAACTAACTTCCTACTTTGACTATGCAAGTTTGAATATGACATGTTCTCATAAGGTTGTTTTGAGCCCTTGGTCCCTGGATGGCAACACTGGTTGGGAAGAGTACTGAATCTTAAGGAGAAAAAAACTTCAGAAGAAAAAGTGGTCATTTGAAGCAAGCTTTCTGCTTTTACAATGAAGTCTACATTTTGTCTGTTCTTTAATCTGTGGTCACTCAACCTGTAAGAAAGCAGCACATCGTATTTACTCCCAGCAGTGGTGACACACCTTTAATCCCAGCACATGGGAAACAGAGGCACGTGGATCCCTGTGAGTTCAAGGCCAGCCTGGTCTACAAAGTGAGTCCAGGACAGCCAGGGCTACACAGAGAAACCCTGTCTCAAAAAACAGAACAACAAACCAACAAAACCATGATACATTCTCCATCAACCGTACCCTCAAACTGAACAAACATTAACTATTTTTAAGTCATTTTTATTGCATCAATAAGGAAAGTAGCTGTTTATCACACTCATTTTTTATCTATACCCATAAATAAATAGTTTGAGGAACTGCCTGGCACGCTGATGTAGCATATATTACCACCACTTAAGATAAAATGTGCTTGGCATAACCATGGTCTTTGTTGTGTTGATGCTTATTCTGTCATTTCTCTTCAGTCTTTGAAATTAAGTGGGAAATTTACAGAGTTCAAGGCCCGTCTGTCTTTTTGTTTCCTCTTCCCTTTTTGGACATTTGACTTTTTTTCACATGTTGTTTTTGGTAGCCAGTCCTTTGATTTTTGCTTATATGTATATTTGTACATGTAAAGGTTCAGATAGTATTTTGGTTTTATGGCTTTGTCTTTAGCCCTCTGTAAAAGACCTGCTTAAAATCTTTAGTTTTGTGAGAGGAAAAACAAATGTTGGATGCCAAGTCCTGTCTCCTTTACTGTTGTAGCCTTATATATGAAATAATAAAGACAGTTTATATAAGTCCATAACCAACATCAACCTTAATGAAGAGAAAAATCAAAGTAATACCAGTAAAATCAAGAACAAGACAAAGTTGTCGACACTGTCCACACCTATTCAATATAGTACTTAAGTCTTAGCTAGAGCAATGTGACAGCTAAAGGAGATCAAGGAGATGCAGCTAAGAATAGATGTCATAGTATCTTTATAGCGGATTGTAGTTCTGTGTCCTGCACAACTTTGGCAAAGCTAGGCACCATGCTGGAAGCATATTTTCCTGGACGGATGGTCTAGGCTCTGTTTGCTTCTGCACAGGAACAGTAGAATCCATGGGATCATAGGTTCCACTTCTCTCAGGAACAGCTAGATCACTCATTACAAGGCCTATACATTGGCAGGGCTTCTGGACTCATGGCAGCAGAGGGAAGGATGATGGAAATAAGTTTTCCACTGGGTGTTACAGTTAGCTATTTTTAAAAATGAGGCAGTATTTTTTTTTGTTTGTTTCTTGGTTTTTGTTTGGTTTTTCAAGACAAGGTTTCTCTGTATATCCTTGCCTGTCCTGGAATCACTTTGTAGACCAGGCTGGACTCAAACTCACAGAGATCCACTTGCCTCTGCCTTCCAAGGACTGGGATTAAAGGCATGCACCACCATGCCCGGCCCATAGTGCACATTTTATGTTCTTGCATTAAAAACAAACAGATGTCAGTGGAAACTGGCATTTGAAACCCCTGTGATGATACCTCAGAGTTACAGCTCTTTGCCTAAACCACTGTATTAATGGCAGAGAGGTAGGCAAAAGCCCGAAACTGAAAGGCACGTCTTATGAGACCAGACTACATGGTGTTAGGTAGGCCTCAAAGGCTGCTATAGCTGCCTCACCATGACGCATGGGTGAACAGTGGCCCACTGGGGTGGTGGGGTGATCAGAAGCTTATGGTGGCCCCTCAGGGAGGAGAGGAGCCTTTCTTTCTCCAGGCTAAATGCCGAATTTTAGATGGTCCTGGTGGAAGAATGGAGTGGGAGAGCTTTTTTTCTTATTTGAGAGCTGTGTGTGTGTGTGTGTGTGTGTGTGTGTGTGTGTGTGTGTGTGTGTGTGTGAATCAGAGACTTATAAACCTTGGGCAATTGGAGTGGTTCCATGGTTGACTTTATTTGCTTTGCTGGGCCTAGGGGCTCCAGGAATACCTATTCTACAAGAAACAAAATAGCTCTATCACAAGAGTGAGAAAGCTATATCTAATTGTCTTATGGATAGGAGAAGGACTCTAGGTACAGTTCAAGCTCATTGGTTGAAAGCCAAGACAGGAAGACATCTCATTTGCATAGTGTGGGTGTTCCCAGGAATCCACTGGGCTTGCTGAAAGGCTGTCTTCTTGTTTGTTTGTCTATTTTTTCTTTTGGAGACAGGGTTTCTCTGTGTAGCCCTGTGCTGGCCTGGAACTCACAGATCCACCTGCCTCTGTCTCCGAAGTGCTGGAATTAAAACTGAACAGATTTCTTATTTAAAAAAGGGTTGGGCTTGTAATCTCCCTCAGGGCTATGTTAACATTCCTTAGAAGATGTGGAGTTCTCAGGTCAAGTGGAGGAAGAGCCAGGCTGAGAAAGGGAATCTGTAGTCTTATACCAAGTTCAAAGGCTATCCAGAAATACCAGACTTTGACAGTAAAATCAGGGTCCCAGGGCAGATCATATGATTTTATCCATAAATGACCCTTAAAAAGCCACCTTGACATTTCTGCAGAAAAAAAAAAAACTAATACACAAAAATCAGTAGCCTTCCTGTGTATGAATGGTAAATGGACTGAGAAAGAAATCAGGTAACTAATACAGTCACAATAGACAAAAAATTATCTTGAGAATAATACTATCTTAGTTTGGGTTACTTTTGCTTTGACAAAAAACATCATATTCAAAAGCAATTTGTGGAGGAAAAAAATGTATTTGGTTTGCATACTTACTGAAGGAAGTCAGAACAGGAAATCAAAGAGCATGAGAACCTCTAATTGATGCAGATATAATGGAGGGGTGATATTTACTGGCTTGTTGCTCAGGGCTTGCTCATCCTTCTTTCTTATAGAACCTAGAACCACCAGCTCAGGAATAAACCCACCCATAAAGGCTGGGCCCACCCACATTAATCACTATTTAAGAAAATGTTCTATAGACTTTTCTATAGTCCCATAATATGTAGGAATTTTCTCAGCTGTAGTTCCCTCCTTTCTCATGACTCTAGCCTGTGTCAGGCTGACATGAAACTAGCCAACAAAACCAAGAAAACCAACTAAGAAAACAAAAAACTTGTATAATAAAAACTTTATGACATTAAAGCAATAAATTGAAGAAGACATCAGAAGATGGAAAGATCTCCTATACTCATGGATTAGTAGGATTAATTTTGCAAAATAAGGCTGTTTGTTATGAAGCTTCCAATACAAATCTATCTTTTTTCTGTTTCTCTTTTATTTTTTAATAGCCCTTATTGTCAAGTTTCCTAATGTATATTTATTTGTACTGTCTTAGTGTCTCACACTCTTTAGTGGATTATTTTCTGCATGGAAACTGGTGTCTTCTATAATTAGGATCCCCATCAATATCCAGCACTCTGTGTAGTCCTTGGTAGTAAATAAATAAATAAATAAATACCTCCCTAATTAACAACTCTGGATTATGTTGTTGCATGCTTTCATCTTCCCTTGCTTTGTTTTGATCCTTAAACTATTTTCTTTTAATCTAAGACCTAGATCTGAAAGTTTTGAAAAGTTTATTCAAAATAATAATGAAACATCACCATAGCATAGAAGAAAATTATTAGCCCAAACTAGTGCAGAGGCAAATTCAATTTATAGTGTATCTCAAACAACTGAGGTTATAGAGATTGACATTAAATTGTAAGGGTTTAAAGAAAATAGTATCAGGATATCTGATAAATACCACTTATCACAGCAGGCAATAATTTGTGCTCTCAGGAGGAAAAGGCATTTAAAAGAAAGACAGAAGGATTTGAAAAATAAAGCAGAACTTTACAGAAAATAAACATGATTTTATATAATTAAAAGGAAGAGAAAAATGTATGATCTCTAATGAAATATTGTTTTAGCAACTGATTATACATATGAAAAAAGGATAATGTTGGTGCGATTTCAAAAATTTTTCTCATCCTCAGGTAATTTCCAAGTAATTCAGAAATAAACAAGTACAGCACAGGTAGAGTGAAGGCAAAGTTCTTCCATCCAAGTCTACAGAGAAAAGAGCTGTGCAATATTCTTCCTGAGGAAGAGAGGAGGGAAATTCAATGTATAGTTTGGGGTAAGACTGATGTCTAGGTGTATATAATGTGTCTAAATTCATTCCTCTAGAAGTCAGATATTCAATTCTCTGAATGTTTGTTTGTTTTAAGTGTTTGTGTTTTTATTTAAGGAAGCAAACGGGTGAAATAGGATCTTGCTGTATAGCCATGCTGGCTTTAAATATATATATATATATATATATATATATATATATATATATATATATATATATATTTTTTTTTTTTTTTTTTTTTTTTTTTTAATTTGTTCACTTTACATCCCTAGTACCCTCCATCCTCACCTCCCAGTCTCACCCTCCCTTCATTCACTCTGTCTCCTTCCCCTAGTCCACAGAGCAGAAACCCCTCCCCCCTAATCATTTTACATCAGCCTATCAGGTTTCACCTGCACTGCCTGTATACTCTTCCTCTGTGGCCTGGCCTGGCCACCCAGCCAGAGGAAACTGATCACCAGGGTGGGCACCAGAGTCCATGTCAGAAGTAGCCCAAACCCCATATTATGGGACCCATGCGGAGACTGTGCTGTCTCTCTAATACCCCTGAGCAGGGCATCTATGTCCTTACCATGCATGGTCCTTGGTGCATCAGTCTCTGCTTCAACCTCCCCGCCACCCCTCACCCCAAGCCTGGCATAGATTTGTTGGCTCCATTGGTATCCTTGTCCTCCAGGACCTTCTATTCCCCCAACTCTTCTATAAGACTCCCTGTGCTCTACCTGGAAGTTTGGCTGTGAGTCTCACCATCTGCTTTAATCCCCTGCTGGGTGGAATCTTTCAGAGGATCTCTATGGTAGGCTCCCATCCTGTTCCCACTCTTCAAATGCTTCTGGTGTCTCTCCTATTTGCTCTTCTAAATGAAAATTAAGCATCCTCCCTAGAGTCCACCTTGTTATTTAGGTTTTTTAGGTCTGTGTATTGTAAGTGGTTATCCTGTATTATGTGGCTAATATCTGCTTATAAGTGAGTATTGTTTTTTTGTTTTTGTTTTTGTTTTGTTGTTTTGCTTTGTTTTGTTTTTTGTTTGTTTGTTTGTTTTGAGGCAGGGCTTCTCCCTATAGCCTTTGCTTTCCTATACTTGCTTTGTAGACCAGGCTGGCCTTGAACTCACATTGATCTGCAGGCCTCTGCCTCCCTGAGTTCTGAGATTACAGGCATGTGACACTAAGTGTAAGAGATATTGAATTGTTAATCTTCAGTGCAGTAGAATGCATTTGCATTTATAGGTAGGGTCTCTGAAGTGTTAATTTAGTGTATGTAGCATCACTGGAATGGGCTTTCCCCTCAAATAATTTCTGCTTTTTTTAAGATTATGCAGTTTTGCTAAGAAAGAAATGCACATGAATGAAAGATAATTACTTATAAGTCAAAGTGTCCCTCATAAGAATTTGTAAGAATTTGTTTACATTCAGATTTTAAGGTGTTCTTTGGAATTGAAAGGAAATATATTGTTGCTGTTTACATTAGCACAAACAGTGATATTTTGTTGAAAAAAACTAAGAAATAAAATACACAAAGGTTCTTGAACTAAAGAAAAAGTAGAGAATAATCAAGATGAATGAAACAATGCAAACGGGAGTGTTTTTTTTTAAGCAAGGGGAAATTGCATATCATGTATCTAGTAGTGCGGTGATGCAGGTAAAATTGAGATTGTTTTTGTAATTGTAATTAAGAAAAATTCAGCAAAATCAATGTACGTAGTCATCTCCAAGTTCTACATATTCACTTAGATTTTGACACTAAGACAAATCTTTTAAAACCACATCTGCAAAAGCCATAAGGATGTATAGACTTTGGATTTCCCAATCACTAAACGGGTGTCACTAACAGCATCATTTTTGTCCTGGAGGGCATATTAGCAGCTTTCACACATATCTATATTAAAATCATCATTATTATTTGCGTAGATTTGAGTAGCAAATGTGAGAAATACACTGAGTAGACTTTTATTTATTTTATTATTATTATAGTTCTGAGTAGACATTTTGACAGTTAAATATATTTTCAAGATAAGACAGTATATGAGAAATTATAATAAAATAGTCAAAGAATTAGGGCCATAATAATAGATAACATTTACAGATAGGAGGGCTACTGATTTAGTTTTTTGAGTTAATCTTGAAGACTGGCCAAGAACCCCAACGAAATGATTTTTTAATGATATTTTATTGTGCTCATAGGTCGGTGCCCAATTGGCATCAGAGATGATTCCTCCAGCAATGGAGAGCAACAGATGCAGAAACCCACAGCCAAACATGAGGTGAAGCAAAGCCAGGGAAACCCCAAAGAAGAGGGGGAGGAAGGATTATAAAAGCCACAGGGGGATTAGAACATCATTACTATATGACCCACATAATCAACTAGAAGGGCTCTTAGTGGCTCACAAAGACTGAAGTGACAGTTGTTGGCCAATTATGGTTCTGACGTATGTCTTCTGCATATATAGTATGGTTGTGTAGCTTGGTGTTCTTGTGGGATCCCTAAAAGTAGCATTCAGGAGTATCTTTTTTCTTTTTGTTTGTGCTTGAGACTCTTTCCTCCTACTAGGTTGCCTTGCCCAGTTTTGGTATAAGGTTTTGGGCCTAGTCATTGTAATTTGTTGCAATATGTTTGGGCTGATATACCTGGGAGAGCTCTCTCTCCTCTCTCTCCCTCTCTCTCTCTCTCTCTTTCACTCCCTTCCTCCCTCTGTCCATGCCTCCCTTCCTTCCATCTTTCCTTCCTTTCTATCTTTTCCACTTACTTTTTTGAAAGAAAATGGAGGTTTAGTGGAGAGGGAAGTTTGGGGGTGGTTTACTGAGAAGAGTGGAGGTAGAGGAAACTGCAGTCTGGATGTAATGTATGTACAGAAGAAAGATTAAGATTAAAAAGTCGGTAGCATGCAAAAATTAGCAGAATTATAAAAAAGCTAGAGTAGGATGGATATAACAATTTGTAAATGTTATTGCTGTCCATATACATGATATATGTAAATATAGCTATATGCATTTTGTTATTATAACATACTATTTCATTAGAATAATATGAACTTAAAGTTTAAGAACATGAGGTGAGCTATTGTCAAATGTCCAGAAACTTCATCTTCAGTTTCCACTGATACAAGGGATTCACACAGTTGCACTCAGATTCAGCCTGTTCATATACGGACTTTGAGTCTTTTCATTTAGTTTAGCCTTATCAATTAGTAACAAATTCCTGGTATTGTTTGAGAGATTCTAGAACCAATTTCTTATTCAAATATTATTGTAAAATTAAGACTTCATTCTCATTCTATTTACTTTTCTACTTGTTGGTTAATGGTATTAACATATTGACAAGAAGATTGCCATTGGATCCTAAAAAATTCCTTTTATAGAGAAAACAGCCTTATTTTTTATAGAAATGCTTTAAATATATTTATAGTGTTTCTAATGAATAGCTACATGCATCAGTCAATCAGGGATATTAAGTTCAATGTCCTGTAACTTCTCCTATGTTTTCTTAAAGTGGTTTGACCTCCATCTTGCAGGAGAGGATATTTAGATTATGGAATGCTCACAGGGCATTGTAATTCTCTGCAGGAAGTGAATCTCCAGCCATTGATCTGAGTGTCACTTCTGTAGCTCCCCAGACTGAGCAGTGCTACAGTGTAGAAAAATATCCTAAACATGGAAAACAGCTTCCTATTCTGATTATGAAAAGAAAATAAATTCATCACATTTGTTTGCTTTGTGTGAGAGGTTGTGGTTGAACATAATTATTACCTTTTGAAAATCAACACAAGTGTTAAGCATATTCAGGCAGCATTTTGAATCACATATATGTATACATATAGATCTAACAAACACACACACACAAGCACACACACACACATACATACAATTAAAGGATGGAAACAGAATCAGAGAATAAGCACTGAAAATAGTGTAAACTGAAAAAAAAAAAAAACACGGGTGGGGAACCGTAAATAGACACTTGAGAAAATTTCAAGCATGATTCTTTGTCTTCTTGAACTCTGATTTAAAGGTTGCTTAGCAACAGTGGCAGTAACAGCTGGGACACCCTTGATCTTGTTGTGTAAACTATTAAAAATAGGTGATGGAAAGTGGCACCATGGAAACAATGACTTCATGAAGCAGGTGTTTGCAGTGCTGCTTTGCAGGCGAACGTTAGAGGTGTAAATTACAGAAAGAAAAAAAAAAAAAAAAAGCTTGTGCCTTCATCCCTTTAATATTTGCTTACGGTAAAAATATATATATATATATTTGTTTCTCTTTAAATTTCTTTCAAAAATTTCAAGATTGTTGATCAAATGAATTATCAATAATTATAACTCAACAGCAGCATCAAAAAATGATTGCCGAATTTCCAAAACAAATTGTACATTTAAATAAACAAGAATTGCATTGACCCCATATATTTACTTACAATTCAGTCAATATAGAGCATTGCACAAATCACATTGTACAAGCAACTTTTGAATTTTTTGTATTAGCATTTGATCGTCTTGTACTTGTTACTATGCATATAATGTTTTAATCAAATTGTAATGAATACAAACTATTTTAAAATTTCCTTGTGCTTTGTTTCACAGTTACATGTATTTTAATTTAAAAAAATTGATACTTACACGCATGCGTCAGTATTTATGTCATTTTCACTTTTACTTATCTTATCTGAATTCCCCCAGTATACCCTCCATTTTGTCTCAAATTTATGTTCTGCTCTTTTCTAAATGCTGTCACACACACAGACCCATACACATATATACGTGTATATAAATACATATATACGTGTATATAAATACAACTTGCTGGGTTCATTTAGTATTTTCTGTATGCTTATGGATGGTTGTGAACTGCAGTGTGGCTACTGGGGCCTCTGCAGGGACAAGCGTTCCTAACTGCTGAGCCATCTCCACAATAGCTGAAACTTCTACTCTCCTACTTCAGAGTTATAGTCACTGGCATATGAAGCTAAATTTAGCTTATTGCATCAAAGCTTTAGAAAGGCTAAGAGTTTATTACTGAATAGTTCCTATATAATAATAAGTTTTATGGATTTCCATGCCCATTTCGACTTAAATGATCATATATATATATAGCATTTTTGTCCTCATTAATGGAACAAATATACAATATTTTTAAATTGTTAAGGAAATGATATTACTCAAACGCTGTCCTTGTCCTTTGAGGCAGGGTTTCTCATTGGCCTTGGACTCATTTGATAGGGCAGCGAGATAACCCTGTCTCTGACTTCCCAATAGGGGATTGTCAACCCCACCACCTTAGGCTTCAGAACTTTAAATGGGTTCTGGGAATTGAACTCAGGTCCTCATGCTTGAAAACTAGGTACTTTACTGACGGAGCCAGTATGCATGGATACTAAATTTTTAAAAAGCCTAAAGCATCAGCAATGCTATGGGCCTGGTCTTCAGATCCTAGAAAAAGAAGGAATCAGTTAGATCTGAAACCTTGGATTCTATAGAGCAGTATGAATGTACTTCTATATTGAAAGACATTTGGAGCCAGATGTTGTTTGAACCCAAGACATAAAGAGGACCTCTTCACAAGAAATCTCTCACAAATTAATCCTATAAACATGGACTACATTAATACACACAGACATCCACTAACGATGCAACAGAAACATCTGACGTAATATATCAGATGAAATATTAATAACATCATTTACATATCTTTCATCTCTGAAAAACAGAAAAAGATGAATCACATATTTTTTTAACCAGTTGTTTTTAAAAATAGTGCTTTCCTTTACTGTGACTTGGTTCACAGAGCCATTTACTCAGTGAGACAAGTTGGTGAGTAAGTCGCCTGTTCAAGTTCTGGATCTAGACCTTCATGTTCCTCAGCAACTGCAGCTAAATAATTACAGTGTTATATGATGTGCTTCCATGAGCCTCACAAAAGGATGTGTGGCACAGTACTATGATGTGCGGTAAGACTGGAAAACAGTCCCCGTTGAAATACTACTGACGGATCCCAGGTACAGCAGACATTATGGTCAGGAGCTCCGGAGTGTTTGGGAACAAAGGATGGAAGCCAAGTAGGAGAAAAATCAGAATTTCTCTGTGAGCGCACTCTATGTTTTTCTTTTAATCCAATGATGGCTACTCTTGAAGTAATAGACATGAAATGACTCTAATCATAGCACTTAAAAGTTCAACATATCAGTATACAGATATATAATAAAGCATTGGGAAGTAGTTCATATGTCAGAGAAAGAAACAAGAATGGGATTTCTGTTTTTCACTAGCATGGATTGCTCATCCTGTATTCATGAAAAACCTCTTTCCCAAACTATACAGGGTACTAATTTAGTCTTTGCATATATAATAGGTAACAAACTGCCTCTTCCCTGAGAACATGAACCTCCTTACTGGTATAGAAAGTGAATACTAAATAGCTGAAGATCCACATATGAAATGTGATAGATGAAGAAAAACATTAGGGTACTGTGCATGAAGGCTCTCTGAACTGATTTATATTTCAATTATGTTATCTGAAAAGACTTCTTAAGTAATGACTTTAGCTGATATATGAAGATGGCTGACATTTTCAATGATGAGAAGCACAATAATTTCCAAAAATGAATTAAGAGAAATTTGAATAGCAAAGGGAGGTATGAAACTTACTCTGTGTAAAAAATAGTATATATCTGTGGGAGCCTGGAGGTAATTGAGAGTCTGGGCATTTTAATGAAAATAAATTTTAATCCTTTTAGTAGAATGAGATAATATACTTAGTACAAAGAAAACAAGTATAGAAGATGTAACTACTTATCAGTAACTGATGATTATATAAAATGTGCTTATACAAGGGAATTCAGTTTTTATTTTCTAAAAGAAACTTTATGATGTCTAGGGACAACTAGATTTCCACTAAAGCAGTAAGTGGTCTTAAAAATGTTTTATTCATGTCTGCAATACTATATTAAAATAATAAGCATATGATAATATTAAATAGTGTCATTAAAATATACTATTTAGTTTAAGATATTTTATTTTAAATACAAATAAAAAAGTAATGTGAAGAGAATGTAATTTTGCCTTAGTCTGTGCCCAAGGTGAAAATTGTCTGGGGATGCTTGACCCCACTGAGACATTGTCTCTACAAGCTGATAAACACCTTAGTATAGACTTAGAGGAATAACATAAGGCCCAGGACAAAAGATAAGGGCCTTACATTCCGGGGGGGGGGAGGGTATCGTATTGCAAAAACGACTATCAAGTTGGAGAGGAAGATTGGGAAATGGGAGAGGGAGGTCAGAGGTTCCGGCCCAAGGTGCCTGGACATTTCAAGATTTGCAGCAGCAGTCTCAGTGCATACCTCAAAGTTCGGTCCTCAGGTGATGCGTTTTCTGTAGGATACGTGATCTGCTAGACACCCGAAGAAAATGCCAAGGGAATCACCCTATGGAACTGATGCCCAGAAAGTTTTATTCTTGTTCTCCTTAATCTCCTTTCCCTCCTATTTAGGGTAGTCAGGTTCTAAGGAAGATATATGCCTTTAATGAATCCCTAATAAAGTAAAATCGTTAAGGAATTGGAGCCAACACTAAGGGTTATTTATCATGTAATCTATTGATCTATTAGACTGTTTATATAGTCTTTCATTAATATGCACTCTTTTGATTGATTAGAAAAGGAAATGATGCGTTCGAAGTGTTACAAGACAAAACACATCAAAATACCATTGAGTGTGCTTTGCATTGACCATCTATTCCTGGGATTCATTCTGGCATTCAAAGTCTTTTGTATACATAGTAAGACTTTGTTGAAAAAGAAAAACTAAGTTTTCATTTGTGAGAGGTTATTAATTGGAGATAGATTCTGCATTGGGTATGTGGGCTTGTGTCCACTTCCCCTCTCAGCTATGGGACCTCCATCAGGCCCAGACCTATGTGGGCCACATGCATGTTTATACCTTCTCTGTGAATTCATATGCACGTTGTGCCTGATGTTTAAATGGACTTGTTTCTAGGGTGTTTTCCTTCCTTGTTGGTTCTTTCAATCTATCTTCTTCCTTTTTTTCAGGGTCCTCTGGAGGATGGATTTGATGGAGACCTCCCATTTAGGACTGAGTGCACCAAGGTCTCTAATTTCATGATCTTCATATTGTCTAGGTGTGGGTCTCTACTTATTCTCATATACAGCAGGAGAGAATTTCACTGACAATTGCTGAATATAAGCCTGATCTATGTATTCAGCAGAATGTCATTAGGAGTCATTTTATTGCTACATTCCTTTAGAAGAACATATTTGGTTTCCCCTATGTCCCTAGCCTCTTTATTCTCAGGCTCGTGATCAAGGGTATAGATTTGGATTCATTTGGTAGGGAATAGGGAGTATTTGTGAGCAGTTGGGGGAAGAAAAAACATAATAAAATATATTGTATTTTAAATTTTTAATTTTCTATACAAATTAAAGAAATGCTAGTTTCTTCACACTAGACATACCCATTTGATATAGCTCCCGTATATTTCCACTTAGGTTTCCTTAAGCTTTGTTTAGATAGATGTTGGATAATTCCCTTTCAGTCGTCTTTCATAGAATTCTATAAATATTGGTTTTTTTTTTCTCATAAGAAGGGATGAGATAAGAGCCATACCCAATCTTTATGAATATATGGCTTGGGCTGATCCCAAAATGTTTCTTTCTAAGTATCCCTAAACCCAGGCCTGGAAGCTCCTAGCATCCATGCACTCTAATCCTCTGCCAGCCCTAATGTAGAAGGCTTTATCTTGCAGCCTCCATCTGCTATCCTAGACTTAGAATGTTTTCAGCCTCAGAGACATACTACAGAATAAGCTCACTCTTGCTATCTTTTTATGGATTCTGGCTGACCGGTTCAACATAGCTGTTCTGTCTCAAACTCCTCTCCAAACTGACTTATTTTTTGAGGCTTTTAAAAGGTTGTGACTGAATTGCTCTGTTTTTTAAAAATTGCTTTTGAACTCCACAAATTCAATTGAACTGCACCGAACTCCTTAACTCTACTGTACTATCTCCAAGAACTCTCTTGTTTTCTCTGTCCTGTTCTTAAGTGGCTTATCTGCTTTCTTTCTGCACTGCTACTAAGTAGATCCTCTTCTCGGTTTGGCTTTCTGAGAGTTTGACTCAGTTTGTCAAACATTTCTCTGATTATTCACTTTGTCTGCTCCTCAATGACAAGTAATTGCTTAGGATTAAAGATGTGTACTAAATTCTAGGAAAGGGATTAAAGATCTGTCATTTCTATATTCTACCCAGGGACTAAGGGTTTGCATTATAGGCAGAACAATTAAAGGTTTGTATTAAGTGAGTATCTGTATTCCAGCCTTATCCTATATTAGAGCAGCCATGTTGCTGGGTTAAAATTTCTTCACAGAATATGGGTTCCAACATTATAACATTATTTAGTGCCCATATCTCCAATATTGTTAGTAAGACATTGTGAATATTTATAAAATCGATGAAGGAAAACTTGAATTCAAAAAAATTCTGTTGATTTAGTATTAGATTTTTAGAAGTCAAACTTTTTGAAGTCCACATGGTAATATCAACATAACTTCAATTTAAAATGTGAAGAAATTGAGTGGATTTAAGACTTTGATTTCATGAATGAGATTTTGGTTACCATGAAAATTATTAAGAAAATGGACACCCAATGCTACACAGAGAAACTCTGTCTTGAGAAATAAAAAATAAAAATAAAAGAAAGAAAAGAATATGGAATTTCTTGAGGACATTTTCTTTTATTTAACACGATTTTACTGAGATATCAAGGTTATCTTACACAGACAGGAGTGATTTTAGATGTATGATTTATATTTATTCTGTGAGTTGAGTGATTTTGGTGCTTTGTTAAGAGCTAAGTGTGCCTGTGTTGGCTTATGCCTTTAATCCAGCACTTGGTAGGCAGAGGCAGGAGGATCTCTATGAATTCAAGGACAGCCAGGTTCCCAGAGTGAGTTCTAGGACAGCCAAGGCTACACAGAGACACCATGTCTTTAACAGCCCTCTTCCCTGACTCTCCCTTCAAAAACTAATCCCTGCAAGTTCTATGCCTTTTTCATCAACATACTCAAAGTTATTTATTCATGTTTTCATTTTCTTGTTCCCAACTCCACCTTTGTCAGTTCATTAGGTCACTGCTTATTATGATGACACTTCTGGTTTTCTTTTCTCTGTTACCTAGATGACTTCCTTAATAAACAGAATGTGGCTTGCCCAATAAACTCTCTTTTGACTGATACTACAGTTTGGATATTGATAGGTCCTTAAATCATTGAGGATATTATATTAAGTTATACTTCCTGCTATAGGACCAAAATACAAAGAGCTCACTCCAGGGTGTATCAGCTTATAAGTCTGCGTTCTTTAGAAAGTTATTTAATCTCTTTGATCTCTTTTCTTCAAGGGAAAACTGAATTGAAATACAAAGTTCACATAGGCTTGTGAGAATAACATTGGGAACTCACGCCAATCAGAATTTTTGACGCAAAAATATATATTAAATACAAAGCTATAGATTAATGACTTATATTATTTTGAAAACACCCATGGTCTTCTTAACTTAATTCTGTGGCACTCAAATACACTATAATGTAGAAAAGTTATTAAGTTAATAGCTTCATACTTATTTGTAGGAGTTTGTTAAATTTAAATTTTAAATACTATTAATGTTATAATCTTGTTGACAGTATTTTTTTTTTTTTTACGTTTAATTATTTCAGTTTATGTGCATGGAGATTTTTCTGCATGTGTGTCCCTGTACCTCAGTGTACTTGATGTCCAAGAAGGCCAGTGGAGGACATCAGCTCAGCTGGAACTGGACTTACAGATGGTTTGGGGATACCATGGTACTGGGAATCAAAACTGGGTCATCTGTAATGCCACCAGTGCTCTTAACCAGCCTCGATTGGCAGTGCTGTTTCTTTTCTTCTCTATATATCTTACAGCTGGCATAATATTTAGCACATAGAAAATATATATAGTCTGTATGTATCCAGTGAGTGAGTGAATGGATGCACTTATTCGGTAGCATCCTAAAATCGTACCTTTTCCAATATTACATCTTAATTAACAAGTGATGCTATGCAAAATATCAATTGCTTCTTTCCACTCTTGGCTTTATGCCAATTTAAGGGTTTTTTTGTTTTGTTTTGTTTTTAACTTGAAGATAAATGATTTTGATGTTTTGAAATGATTGAATTATAAATATATACAAATAAGTTATAATGTAGAATCTAGGTGCAAATGAAATTCTGTGAGTATATCAAGAAAAGTAATACAATTTCTCTTTTTTATTTTAATTTTTATTTTATTTTTTTATGTTTTAAAATTATCTTCTTTATATTTAATTGTTAAGATATATTCTATTTATAATTATATGTGTACAGAATATAAGATTCACACATGTGTAGAGGCAGAAGTTAGAAATGGGTATCTACTCCCTTTGCAATGTAGTTACCAGTGTTTGTGTGCCACTATATTTGAGTCTTGGGTTGACCTTGGTTTCTTTGGAAGAAACGAAGTGCTTTTAACTGCTAAACAACCCTTAATTGTTCTGTTTATTTTTTATAATAACAAGTTTTGCTGTTGCTGAATCTGATCTTAAAGTTAAATAAGTTACCACAAGATAGTCACATGGGTGATGATTGAATCATAGATAGAAAGTTAAGCTTTAGACTTGAAAATGATGGAATTTATACTGCATTTCTTGAGTTTGTGAGTAAATTAAATTCCTTAGGTGAGATAGGAAGTTGAATCAATTCTTAAAAGACTTCTCAAAATAGTTTTGCTTCTCAGCAAGTGGAAATCCTCACAGGCATGCTTTACTTTGAAAATCTAAAAATTAATTTAAATAATTTATCTTATCATAGTCAGGTATTAATTGTTTAGACAAATTGAACAACAGTAAATACTCATTTCCCTTAAGCTGAAGAAATGAATCCTTTGTAATTAAACTTAACAGCCTATATAATCTTAAATAGAGTTGAACTCAAAGAAGTTTCAAGGTTTCCTTGTGATATTTTTATGAATGTTTTAAAAATCTCTTAATAGAGGGTCAGTGAAAATCTCAGGAGGTTTCCATGATCTGGCTATTATGAATAAGGCTGCTATGAACATGGTTGAGCAAATTTTCTTATTGTGTGCTGGAGCATCTTCTGGGTATATTCCAAGGAGTGGAATAGCTGGGTCTTGAGAAAGTCCTATTCCCAGTTTTCTGAGATAGCACCAGATAGATTTCAAAAGTGGCTGTACTAGTTTGCATTCCCACCAGCATCCGAAATTTGTGGATAAATGTATTGAGCTAGAAATTATCATGATGACTGAGTTAACTCAGAAGCAGAAAGACTTAAATGGTATATACTCACTTATATCTGCATACTAGCCCAAGGGGCATGTCCCACGAAAGCATTCACTTACCAGGAAACTGGGACAGAGGGGAGGGCATCCTATTGGGACTCTATATGAGAGAAGCATGGGAGAATGGCAAAGTAGAAGGATCCAGAGGGTCCTAGAAACCTACAAGTAGAACATTATGATCGGCAGATTTGGGCCCAGGGGTCCCGCTCAAACTAAGGCACCAGCCAAGGACAATACAGGCGGTAAACTTTAAACCCCTACCCAGATCTAGCCAATGGTCAGAACAGTCTCCACACTTGAGTGGAGAGTGGGATATGACTTTCACTCTGGTGCCTCACATTTGACCATGTCCCCTGGAGGGGGAGACCTGGTGGCACTCAGAGGAAGGACAGTAGGTTACCGAGAAGAGACTTGTACCCTATGAGCATATACAGGGGAGGTAATCCCCCTCAGGAACAGTCATAGGGGAGGGGAATAAGGGGAAGTGGGGAGGGAGGGAAGAATGGGAGGACACAAGGGATGGGATAACCATTGAGATGTAAGAAAAATAAATTAATAATAAAAAAATTTTTATATTTTTAAAATTTAAAAAAGAAAAGAAAATCTCAGGAGGAAACTCTCTCATTCATAAACCTGGGGAATTGAGCTGAATCTTTTGACCCCACTTACAAGTTACAGAAAAATATTGTCCAGAAAAATGTGTCATCTTACCTCAAACATCATGGCCAGCAAGTGCCCAATCACATGTATAATCAAGATAAAATAACATCAAACATTTTTTTCAAAATCCTCAAAGGAATACACACATATACAGCTATGTGTATGATTTTACTATTGAATTTGCATAATATATTTTACATACATATTCCTAAAATTTTACAATGGGAACAAAATATTTTTTATTCTAAAATTTTTAAATTAAGTACAGTTATCTCTAACTATTTACCCTAAGAAATACCTTTTAGATATAGCTAATATAATATACAAGCCACCCAGCAAAATAACGTCTATAAAGCAGTTTGCCTATTCCTAATATGAGGGCAGAAATAGAAAACTATGAAGCCTACAGTCTCATTAGCTCTCCTCTACATAATTATCTACAAAGATTATTTATTATTAGAAGAACTGTAATTGGCAAACTTAAAATACTACCAATGTTTTCTTTAAGTTAAAGTTTCCAAATGTTTATGGCTTTATCTGGCATTTTCAAACTCTCCAGAGCCATGTAGTTACTATTTATGGATCTTATTCTTGTGTAAAGTTAAAGTGTTAGGTGCTTATTTAATATGGCTAATATAACATTGTTAACATCAATGTAAAAACACAGGTCAACCATTAATTTATATTAAAATATCTCTAAAACTGTTTTAGTTTGTATGTGATCTTCCTAATAGGTGGAGCTGAAAATGTTGACTGACTAGAGGTTGAAAGAATGAAGACTCTCAGAGGCTGAAGAAACCACAGAGACTAGACAAAGGGAGATCAGTGGCTGCACACAGTTCCTGTTACACCGTGGTTATGCTCAGTGTGGTGTTACTGATACATATAAGAGAACTATACATTTAGAAATGCTACAAAAAACATTTTGAACGTTTTCACTTTCAGAAAATAGAAAGCATTTAAAACATTCAAAGAAACTAAAAACAGAAAGGCATATTTCACATCTTCACCATCCAAATTGCCTGTCCATGTGGGTAATAACAAATGCAGCACACATTACAGAAACAAAGAGTCTTGCATAGCTGTATGCTAAAATTAATGCTGCTTAACTGCATGAGATAATCAGCACTTATACTCTGGCTGAATTTTTTTTTTTTTTATCACAACACCACAATTCTTGCCATCTGCGTTTTTGTACGTAGTAGGTCTTCAAGTTCAAATCTCTCTAATTTTAGACTATATAGAATCTGTTTCACCATAGCTAATAGACTTTAGAAACTCATCTAATTTCCTCATCACTGATTAACACTTTTTTTTTAAAAGACTCAAAGTTGCTCTTTTGGCTACACCTAGATGATGGCTGCTGAAGGAGTGAACAGAGTTGAACATAGATAGCATCTTAAAACTAATGCTAATTTTACCTACATTAACTCATGGATACAATCATTAAGCAGATAATTAGTGGTAATGAGCAGTCACACATTGGCCTTTGGTTAACACACTACACAACTCTCCTTCCCGCCTCCCCCACACCCTAAAACTTCTCAACCTCTCTTGTAAGTAGTAACTAATAATCATTTTAATGACTAGGCTGACAGAACATTTGAGGGAAGATTTGTGGAATAGAATTCCCAAAACAACAAAATATTTTACCATATCAACTAATATTTATTTTATTTCCATGAAGTTTTTAATTGCTTTTTCCCATTTAAAGTAAATGAATGTTCCCTCACTCTCTCACATGCATTCGTCTATAATTTTCTGAA
The DNA here is from genome assembly GCF_903995435.1 of Acomys russatus. Classification (NCBI taxonomy): domain Eukaryota; kingdom Metazoa; phylum Chordata; class Mammalia; order Rodentia; family Muridae; genus Acomys; species Acomys russatus. The sequence continues at coordinate 37,689,025 of NC_067157.1, read as the reverse complement.
CTGATTCATGAAAATCTGTCCCCTCCCATGTTTGTATTTATTGTGCACTGAGTCAGTTCTTTTGTTACTTTTTCTATTACCACTTTTCTTCTATAAAAATCCTTATTTTAAGATATTTCTCAAGTGAATCATGAATGTTTCCATTCCATATCGGAAAATATATAAAAATCGTTTAGTATTTATTTTCATTCATTGGATTTACATCATCTCTTGAACCCAAATCATGAAGCTATACCACCATCGGTGATTAAACGTTCACAGTCTCCATCCTGGCGCAGAGGATATTGTGATAGTTCTGACAGCATTATATTGAAGAGTATTCTTCACCTCTCTTTGAAGCACACCATGCTGCCTTTATAGAAAACTGCTGAAAACAAGTTTCCTATTAAAGCATGTATGTGTATGCATATGTGTGTGGTGTGTGTGTGTGTGTGTGTGTGTTATGTCTGTGGAAAAGAGACATACAGACAGACACAGAAGCAGAGACAAAGAGACAAAGAGAGAGAGAGAGAGAGAGAGAGAGAGAGAGAGAGAGAGAGAGAGAGAGAGAGAGAGAGTTAGTTGCTATTACTATCATCATCATCATCATCATCATCATTATTATTATTATTGGTTTTTGAGACACAGTTCCTCTGTGTAGCCTTGCCTGTCCTGGACTTTCTTTGCAGGTCAGGCTGGCATCGAACTCACACAGATCCCCCTGCCTCTGCCTCCCTGAGCACTTAGTTATTACTTCTTACATTTTGTTCTGTTTTCCTACCAGGACTAATTTTCCATGTCACCAATAACTTTTATTAGATGTATAGTTGATATGTTTTAAGTATGCATAACCTGAGACTATCCAAATAATTAAGTTAAAACATTAAAATGTCAAGAGTCTTTGAAACAAGTAAGCCAGAATGCTAAGGGAGAATATAATGATACACAGAAGGTTAGAAAAGAACATAAACGCACATTTTAGACTTTTAGTGTGGCACAGCAAAAATGTGTGGAGTAAACACACAAGAACACAAAGAAGCTCATTTATGTGTACTGGATTATTGGACTGTGACCAGAACTCTAAGACAGTATACAATGTGCACAAGTACAGCATTGGTGAATTAGTCGCACAGTTTAAATGGTCCTGAAGGATTCTGTGTTTAAACCAGCATTGAATTAATAATTAATTGATAAATAATCTAAAGATTATAAGGAGGGCTGTGAGAAAGAAAGTTATACATATGCAAGATAGAAACTGAAGTATTTATTATGGTGGATTCAGAGTTTGCTAATGAATACTATGTAGATTTTATGTAATCCTTTTATTTTATGGTAAGATCACACATATATACCCTGCTACCTTTTCTAACAACAACAACAGCAACAACAACAACAATACAACAACAACAAACCCCAAACCTGATGCCTACAGTGTTATCCTATACAGAACATGATAGTGTTTTTTTAAACCCTGAGATAGTTATGAAAAATATGGACAAACTGTGATGCCATAATTGGGTGGGAAAAGTGAAGGACTAGAGGCACTAAATGGAAAATGGAAACCTGCACTCAAATATGGAAACAGCAGGATGAATCCGGAAAACCTGTTAAATATACAAAGAATTTATGTCTCAAATAATTGTGATAGACCTATGGAATTTATGTAATTTTTACATCTGTAGCATGATGACAATAAAAAGCAAAATGAAAGGCATATGATAATTTAATATAATAACTTTGCAGCTTTTAATTATGTTAAATAGTAATTCAAAATACAAAAATGATTAAAATATAATAATGTGGTTCCAAATTAAAATAATGCAAATAAATGATTAAGTTTGATATTAGGGGATAACCAGCAAATGAAATGAAAATGATTAAAATTCAATTAATAATCTGTCTAATTAATAATGTAGAATTTAGGAAAAATAAATTATATTAATGAAGTCATGTTTAGCAACACCGAAAAAGTTCAGTAATTGATAGGTTTTGTAGTATAAAGTATGAATTTCTAAAGAAATTCATTAACAAATGTGTTTAATTGATTTGGGTAAAAAATGTTAGTATTTCAAAGGGATAAAAGATTGTATTCTATAAATTTAGTTAATAGGAAAGCTGCCATATATATGGTAAATGAATGACTATAAACTCTGAATGTGATGGTTATTCTTGTTTGTCAAACTGATACGTCTGGAATTAAATAAAACAAAGTTGGCTGGATATATCTGTAAGGGATATTTTTTTTTCTAAATTAAATCATTTTAAGTGGAAGGAGCTACTTTTCATCCATACCTTTTAGGTGGAAAGATCAGTTTTCAATCTGGGCCACTATTCTGGTGGCAACGTATATAAAAGAGATGGATTAAGGAAGGTTTTGTTTTTGTTTTTGTTTTTGTTTTTGTTTTGTTTTGTTTTGTTTTCCCACTTTGTCTGCTTGCTGTGGCTCTTGCTTGCAAGTTCGTTCCTTTTCTGGCATTAGAACCTACTTCTTTGGGATTCTGTGACACACTGAAGAGCAGATGAATCATACATGCTTCTAGAGTGAACAACTCCCAGACTCTTGGACATGCATTGGAGATAGGCATTGTTATGTTAGCTTGACCACAACCTGTAAGCCATTATAATAATAATATATATATACATATATAATTAATACCCCACTAATACCATTTATATTATTACTAATACCATATATTATTATTAATAAAATGAACTCTCTGAACTCAAGTAAAATTATGTACTGTAATCAAATGTATTTAAAATGGAGCATAGACAAAATATATTTGTTGTAAATATTTCAGAAATGAGGAATTAGTTTATGAACTTAATCATTTGATGTGTAAACCTAGCTATCTGAGTTTGGACCCAGGAATGTATGTTAAAATTACAGATACAGCAGGCCCTTATCTTAATCCCAGCATTCCTAAAATGTGATTGGAGATAGGAGAATCTCCCAAATGTTTGTGGGCCAGCAATACTAAAAAATTCAGTACAGTACAATAAATAAGAAAAAAGATTTATCTCAAAATAAGAGGAAAAAAAATTAAAAAATAAAAAAGCTGCATTACCACTGTCTATCATACAAAGAAAAATTTCTGTGAGGTCTAAGAAATACATACATATATATGTATGTATATAATTTGTTATATATTTATATTTATACATGTGACTTTGTATTAGAGGCCACTACTAGTAAGGCATGAAGGAAGATTTGCAGATGCCTTCCGTCGACCCATACAATGACCAGAAAACTAGCTTTAATTATTCTGTGCATCCCACACATCTCATACAATTATAATTTAGAACTGTATAATACTTGTGAGAAATTATGTTTTCAGAACAAAATAACCAGCTGGATCAGAACTGACAGGAATTATTCCTCCCAGCATGATGGACACTGACATCCTGCATCCTCCTAGTTCCAGCCCCGCATGATTCTGTTGCTTTTACTCATCAGAGTTGGACAGCTTCCTGGACAACACTGTAGAAAACTTCTGATCCAATTTGGACCACCATTTCAATCTCCTACTAGGCCTGGAATTTCTCAACATTTAGAAACTGAACCACAAATGTAATCACTAGATTGCTTAACAATTCTCTCCAATTTTGTGGGGCCCAGTCCAAGGTATTATCTGCCCTAATTGAACCTGAAGAAACCTTAAGAGAACAATACCCCATTCACTCAAAAGGGGGAGGGTTTTATCAGTTCTTGTTTGTTCGCTTGATCTACAAGTGCTTATTCTCATCGAGAGGTGGTCATAAATAATTTTTGGTCTTATACAGAGAGAAAATTAGGGGAAACGCAGGAACGTCTCTCTTTGTCTTTATCTTGCATACATAGGCAAGGAGATGGGAGCTGAAAGAAAGAAAGGGAGATTTAGGAACATAGAGGGAGGATAGAACAAAAGCTAGGTGATTGAACCTACTCCTTAACTCAAGTCCTTAATTGTTACTTATAATGAACGTTAGGTCTAAGTCATTGCTATAGAATTTAGTGTACTGATACAAAACATGATCATGTCAAGTGCTTGGCAGATTTTAACACAAGAATATATATCCTAATCTAACAGATAGATATGACTCTATCGATAAATGGGGTAAATTAGTAGAATAATCTCTTTAAAAGACTCAGACACACAGAATATGGCATTTAAAGTTGTTCTTACAATGCTAAATTTCTCCAAAAACAAGACAAGTTAACTCCTGACAACACCCAGCCAACCTCAAAGAAAATGATGAGCATCAAAGAACCTCCTTATGGAGATGGCTTCAAAGGTGGCAAACCAGCCATTGGCCAAAATGTCCTCGTTCCTGCCGCAAACAGAATCTGCATAAAAATGAACAACTTATATGCAGGCACAGTCGAGGGCCGTACTCTGCCAAGTCAAGGTAAGCAAGTCCTCAATAGTTCCTGCCTTGCCAACAAGTCTGGCAGTGATATTAGGCCAGAAAGCTGAAGATGAGGCTCCAACATTATAAAGTGGATTGGGTGGCTGGTCAGGCAGTAAATTGTCTTAGGTCAATTTGTACATTTTGGAAGCTGCTAACCCACACTGCTGGTTCACTCAGGAATTTAAGTTTTATTCCTTCTCAGGTCTCTGAGGGGCACTGAAGACAAGATAGTATAGTTTTACAGCCAAGTTTAGTTGGTTAGGGGACAAGATCATTTTAGATCAAGATAAAGAAGGTAAGCTATTAGAGTTGAGATAGGATAAATATTGAATCTCATTCTGGAATTTAGACCCAACAAGACAGGAAAGACACTTACTTCAAACTGGACGAATGCACATGGCTAGTTCACTATGAATGTAACATGTATAGAACTCATTATTCTCATGATTGTCACATGGTTCTCCCTGCTATATGTAGTTTGTTTTATACATGTGCAATAAAATAAAAGTATAAAAAAGAAATACACATATATATGTATATAATTAGTTATATATTTATTTATACATGTATGTATACTCACACATGTATTATATGTGTATAAACTATGTATATGTACATAATGCAAATACATACAGGTACATGTGTATATGCACATACAGACAAATATATAATGTATATATGTATACATATAGTTATGTGTATATATGCATATGTATATAAATATAAATACATATATGTGTACATATATGAATTTAGATGCTGATTGATATTCAGAATAAAACTCAAAAGTTATCAAATATAGAGAAAAAATTCAAGTAGAGTGCTTATAGACAAATTTGACAACAATATCACTCTCTTTTCAATTCTCAGTGACCATCCTAAAAGATGAGGAGAAAGATTCTAAGATGTAAAACTAGGAGGAGACAGAGTCAAACAGTTTCTCTAGGCATTGCAAGTTCATATACTCATGAACTCACAACTGCTGCTACCTGCATAAAACCTGTACAAGATCAAGATGAGAAAAATTTTACACAGAAGGAGCTTGAACTAAAGAGTCCCTAATCATATCTGAGGAGATGTTAAAAGCTAATAGCTTCTGAAAAAGTTTTCTTTAAGAGTGTAGCACCTACCAGATTACCTACGCTCTAGTGCACAGCCCTATAGCCTTTAGTACATAAGCAATAAGAACTAAAATTGATGGGTTACTGAAAAATAAGAGAATAGAGATGAAGTTCATAATGAATGAAAGAAAAACGTACACTGAGTTATGGGAGAGGTCAGGGTTGGATGTGCACAAAATATATTGGAAGTAATTATCAAATAATTAATACATGTATTATTATGTTTAATATGGAATTTTATATGTTTAATAGTAAATCACTACTGAAAAGTGATTGACAACTTGATAATACTATATACTTATAACCAGAGGTCAGTTAACAACAGCACATATTCTGAGGAATACATTTTTATTATCCTACCATGGTAGGAAAGTCAATGTATCCTTACTCATGCCTAAGTGCTACAGCTCACTCCACACTTAAACACTTGTTTCTAGTTCTTGTCTGCTGAGAATGCTGTAGTCAATCATAATTTATGATGAGTATTTTTATATCTCAGCATAAAAACAGCACAGAAGAAAAGACGTAACATGGTGCAGGCTGTCTACAGCTTATGTGAAGGGGCTTACTGGACTGTCAGTTACTAAAATGAGGTGTGACTGAATAAGCCTGAGAATTCTTAATACTGCTGTAGCATTAAATTATAAAAAACATTCAGAAGCCCTGTAAATATATTATTGACACAAAATAAATTGCATTTACATAACTTTTATTACAGAATATTGTGGCAATTATTCTATTTTCCATTACTTACTGTGGCTAATATCTTAGTGTGCCTAACATAAAATATAAGGTTCCTCATAGATACATAACATTCAAGAAAAGCATAATATACAGTGTTTGATAGTATTCATGGTTTTAGGGAAACATTGGGAATCTTCAAATGTTAACAGAAAAGGGAAGAGTAGACTTTTGTACCACATTATTATTTCTATGAAATGTGCAATTAAATTATATTAAAGTGTAAAGATAACTAATTTAATTTTAGCATTAAAAGCAGATTAGTATTTGCTAGTTGTCAGCAAATGAGTGTTACTGAGGGCTTTTGAAAAGAATACTTATATTTTATGGAGATAATCTATAAGTCTATTATTCTATTAGACAGTTTAACAGAAGTAATTGAATCTTAAATTTCCATGTTCAATTAAAATTTATTGGTGTTAGTCTATATTCCTAAAAATCATTGTCATACATTGTATAACATACACAGAGATCTTACATCAGCTTTGTTCTGGAAGGGCTCTGAGTTTTCGAATACCAGGGAACTGGGAATATTTTACATTTGTGGCGCCACAGAGCTAAATAAAGACAGAATCTATTTCACCAGCATCATCATTAAACTGATTACATTCAAGTAGTTGTGAGAACCTTAAGACAAGTCAATGAGAATATACCCTCTCTTGCTGAATGTCATGGCATATGTCATGGACATCAGATACTCAACAAACTTCGGATAGAGTGTTATTGATTTTTATTTAAGCTCAATTGCATTAGCTAAAGTAATTGATGGCACTAGTAAATGCTCCACAAATTAAATAGGAAGATACCACCACTACTTTCAGCTTCAGTGTGAATGTAGTCTATATATTTATTTTTCAAAATTACCATTTTAGTGAGTTACAGTGATATGTCACAATATCATAACATTGGAATGTGCAACTCATATATAGACAGATTGTAGATAGATAGATAAATAGATAGATAGATATTTACTTTCTCTTTAGTGTGCACGTGCATATTCATGTGTGTGTGCATGTGTGCCTGCATGAGTATGTATCTGTATGTTTGTTTGTTTGTGTGTGTGTGTGTGTGTGTGTGTGTGTGTATGTGTGTATGTGTAAATGTATGCTCTTATCATAGTTTGTGTTTCAAGGTCAAAGGACAACTTTGGTAAGTCAGTTTTCTGTTTCTCTGATGTGGGTCTCAGAGATCATACTCAGGTCCTTAGTTTTGGCATTAGGTGCCTTTGCTTGTTTATTTATTTTGCAAGCCCCCATAAATTAATAAATATATTAAAATAACAAATTGTTTCTTGCTTATTATTAACAGAAATAATATTCATCATCATATTCATATGAAATAAAAGACATGAGAGTATTGTATATTAAATCCATTGAAAGAGCAGTAAGTCCAATTCTTTTAAAAAATAGTGACAACATGTGTTTTGATTTAAGTAGAAAAATATCTAAAATAGCTTTTACCTAAAATAGATAATATATGAACACTTACTAGATCTAATATTCCATATGAAGACATATTGATTCAACACATATTTACTGAGTATTTGTTGCATTTTAAATCATGTACACCTAAAAAAATCCACACGAATACATTTTTCAGCTTTTATTAATATAGGTGAATCTCTGATTCATCTAAAGAATAAAATCATTCAATTTAGATTATTAATCTGCTTCTTATTGAATTTTTAAAAAACATTTATTTATTTATTATAATTTATTCATCTTACATCCTGATTGTTATCCCCTCCTGTCTATCTTCTGGTTCCCATCCTCCATCCCTCTTCCACTCTATTCCCCTCCCCTAGACCTCTAACGTGGGTGTCTCTTCTCCCCACCAATTGACCACAGCCTATCCGGTCTCATATGGATGGTCTGCGTTCCTTTCCACTGTGTGCCCACTCCACTCCAAAGGGAAGTGATCGAATCGGGGACACCAGAGTTCATGTAAGAATCAGTCTCTGTTCTCCCCAACCTTGGAGAATGAACTGTACATTAGCTACATCTGAATAGGTGGTTTCGGTTCTCTCCATGGGTAGTCTTTGGTTAGTGCATCAGTTTGTGCAGGCCCCACCTGCTTCCAGGCACTGCAGACTTAATGGTCTCCTTGTGGGGCTCCAGAACCCTCCTATTCCTTCATCCCCTCCCCAGCTCCTATATATCACTCTAAGTACTCCATCCAGACTGGGTTGGGAGTCCCATCACCTGTCCTGATCCCCCACTGGGTGGAGTATCACAGAGGATAATTATTTTAGGCTAATATCCATTTATAAGTGAGTATATGCCATGAGATCTTTCTGGATCTGGGTTACCTCACTCAAGATGTTCTTCTCTTGATGCATCCATATCCCTGAAAATTTCAAATTTCCTTGTTTCTAATAGCTGAATAGTATTTCATTGTATAAATGTACCAAGGTTTCCTTATACACGTTTTTGTCCAGGGACAATTAGGTTATTTCTAGCTTCTGGCCATTACAAATAAATGTCCTCGTTGTGTGGTGGAGCATCTTTCAGGTATATGCCCAGGAGTGCTATAGCTGGATCTTGAGGTAGCACTATTTCCATTTTCCTGAGAAAGCTCAGATTGATTTCCAAAGTGATTGTACAAGTTTGCACTCCCACCAGCAATGGAGGAATGTTTCTTTTTCTCCACATCCTCGCCAGCAAGTGCTGTCGCTTGAAATTTTGATTTTAGATATTCTGATAGGTGTAAAATGGAATCTCAGAGTCATTTTGATTTGCATTTTCATGATAATTAATGGCACTGGGCATTTATTTAATTGTTTCTTAGCCATTCGATATTCCTCTTTTGAGAATTCTCTTTTTAGCTCTGTAACCCATTTTTTAATTGGAAAATTTGGTTTTATGGTGCTTAATTTCTTGAGTTCTTCCTATATTTTGGATATTAGCCCTTTGCCAGATGGAGGGTTGGTGAAGATCTTTTCACAGTCTGTGGGTTGTCATTTTGTACTCTTGACAATGTTTTTTGCCTTACAGAATCTTTTCAATTTCTTTCTTCTTCTTCTTCTTCTTCTTCTTCTTCTTCTTCTTCTTCTTCTTCTTCTTCTTCTTCTTCTTTTTCTTCTTCTTCTTTATTCTATTTTATCTCAGGCTACCTCCCATCTCCCCCATCCATACTGTGTTCCTTTCCCATGTTAACCCATTGCACTGATTTGTTTCCTTCTCCCCCGATTCGGTCTTGCTTCCTCCTTATTTTCCTTTCTTGTTGTCTTTCAACCCCAAGCTTCTAACTTCCTTCCCAAGTCTCAAGCTTCAACATCTATTATTATTATTATTATTATTATTATTATTATTATTACCAATCACTTTAAATTAGGTGAAGCAAGGTTTACACATGAAGAACAGGTGTATGTGAGAATGTGCTCATCTGAGCAGGACCCCATCTTGGAAGCCAGTAACTAGCATTAAAATACATAGCATCAGAACAACAGCCAACAAATAGTTCATCCTAAAATTGGCAAATACAACCAAGCTGGACACTGTGGAAAGCTTGCCAAAAATAACTTCATCATTGTTAATAGTTTTGTTGTGTTACAGTTAAAAATCTTTCCTTTTTATTTAGGCATGATAGAAATAATGTCAATCATAGGTCAAGAGGCAAAGCAAGCAACCGGTTGACGGGGAGTGAACATAGAAAAAAACATAGAGAATTAGAGGAACTAAGGGAGATGGATAGAGGCACATGGGCATTCAGTTTGAGGGTTTTTGAGATGGCGTGTGAGAGGAGAGCTTCATTTTGGGATGTTTGCTTAGGAGGAAGGTCAACTGGGAGCTTTCTTTGCCTTGAGCTAGCAGGCTTTCTCTCCAACATCTGTCTCTGTGTCCTTTTTAGTAAAATTGAATGATTGAGATTTTGTTAAAAACAACAGCTCTCTGCTCCTGGGTAATCTACTTTCAGTCAAGTCTGGCCTCTCCTTTAGTGTCAATAGTATTTTGTAAGTCTCTGTGTTTCTCGGGACCTTACCATTAGTCAGCTTTCATCTGCTGTCTCCACAGACTTTGCAGCTTATAGTTCTCTTTACCGTTGTGTGTGTGTATGTATGTGTGTTTAATTTTTTAATTTTTACATACACATTTAAATTATTCCACATATATACAGTAAACTACCTATAGAAAAAATAACTATGACACAATCAGTAATTATGTAAATGTTACATTCTTAGTATGTTGTCTATTTGTATTTGACAACCTTGAACAAAACATCTTTCCTATCTTGGTGCATCTAAAATTCTGAATTTAAATCAGTCTTTATTACATCCTGTTATTATCAACTTAAAACATCTATCTAGATTAAAAAACATCTTAACTCATAAACAACTAAGCTTCAGTGTAATACTAAGCTACCTGGTCTTTGACTCCATCAGAGACTTGAGAAGGAAGAAACTTGATTAGCTGAGTATGCCGGGAGTGCAGGTTAGGAGCTTTCCAAATGAATAGATGACAGAGAGTTTGCTACCTGAATAGTCACCCAAAACTCTATTATGTTGGAGCATCTTCTTCAGCCTTCTGGCAAAATATGTCTGACAGACATATTTGTGTTTTTGCATCAATGTCCATAAGAGACACTGGTCTGAAACTTTCTTTCTTTGTGGGTCTTTGCATGGCTTAGGTATCAAGGTGACTGTGTCCTCATAGAATGAGTTTTGTAATGTTCCTTCCATTTCTATTTTGCATAATAGTTTGACAGTCTGGTAGAATTCTATGCTGAAACTATTCAGCCCTGGGATTTTTTTTTTTTTTTTTGGTTGGGAGACTTTTACTTCTACTTCCACAGGTGATATAGGACTATTTAATTTGTTTACCTGACCTTGCTTCAACTTTGGTAAGTGAAATCTACCATGAAATTTGTCCATTTCCTTAAATAACACATAGCCTACACACATATTAAAACTGAACAACTCTCTCTCTACTCAGTGACAACTGGGTCAAGGAAGAAATAAAGAAAGAAATTAGATACTTCCTAAAATACAATGAAAATAAAGGTTCAACATATCCAAACTTATGGGTCACAATAAAATTCATAGCACTAAGTGTCTTTATACAGCCATTAGAAACAGCTCATACAAGCAACTTCATGGTACATCTGAAAGCGTTAGAAAAAAAAAAAAAAAAAAAGAAGAGCAAACACACCTTAGAGGAGTAAATTGCTGGAAATAGTCAAACTCAGGCCTGAAATAAATAAATTATAAACAAAGAAAACAATTCAAGAATCAATAAAACCAAGAGCTGTTTCTTTAAGAAAATCAATGAGCATGACAAACCCTTATCCAAACTAACCAAATGGCAGAGAGAAACTACCAAACCAACACAATCAGAAATAAAAAAGGCATATGTAGCAACAGACACTGGAGTAATCCAAAGAATCATTAGGTTTTACTTCAAAAGCCTATATGCCACAAAATCTAATTGGATTTAAGTTCCACTAAATGGCAGGAAATTAATGCATGGTACAATTAATCCATATAACTATCTGTGGATACTCATGGACACTATTGTAGATGAAATATAGCTTATGCATGTGGAATTCTAGAATCATAAACTGTTTCAGAAGATAATGTACTATTGTATATAGATTATATATTTGTTAAAACCTATAGGAGGAACAATGCAAATAATAAACAGTGATAACAATGTATGGAATTTATCTAATAACATCACCTCATTTTTATGACCTGAGGTATAATGAATCATACTAATGTAAAATAACATGTTAGTAACTGAGGGAAACAGTGGCTTAAATAGGTATGTGATTATTAAACTGTTCTGTCTACATACCTTGATAATATACTTTACTTTAAGAAAGGATTTCCAGATGCTTGAATTCCAAAATAAAATTAAGATTCTAAAATTTTTATGCTTTTGTATTATTTATCACTTTCAAATTCATGGGCTCTTTTTCATTAATTATTATTACATGCATTTATGTATATGTATAAGCATATATGTGTAATATTACACATATTTATGTTTTGGTGGCTGATTATTGAATAAACTATTAGCTGCTATTTCCTGGAGAAGACTAATTCTCCATTCTGAGGTTTGTTTGTTTGTTTTTGCATAGGATTGAATCTTTATGACCTTTCTCCCATACTTTTGGAATGTCTATTGGTATCATACCAGAAGATGCCATGCAATCTTCCAAAGAAGGAAGAGAATCCACAGCCTACCCTGCTAGCATGCCTATGAACCACAGCAATAAATTACTCTGAACAATACTCCTAAGTACAGTAGTAGCACACATCCCTTGCTCGTAACTAACAACTCTCCACTTGTACTTGAAAACACTAAAAGCAAGTTTGGTACTGGAAATCTAACCACCAACTGAGTATTAATGAAGTCATGGATCTTAGAAGAGCACCAACAATCGCCACTTTATTAAGCCAGCATAATTTCTATCAAAAAGTTCTAACATTTGTCCTTATACTCATAAATAGATAGAATGATTAAGGTTTTAACAATCAGGTCCAAAAAAAATGTACAAACTATTCTATGTTCAATTTTTTCTATTATTTTTAATTAAACAAGAATATGGAAAAATAAGTATGCAGCATGGGTTCTTTGGTCTTGCTTGAAACTGCAGCAATTGAGGTCAAGGGAGGAGTACTGCTATAAGTTTGAAGCCACCTTGGACTGCATACTAACAAATTCAAAAGGAAACTATCTACATAAAGACGCATATATACTTTAACCAAGATTGGTATTCAACAAAAAACCCTGTTATTTTATTATCTTTGGTTTTTATAATATTATAGATTCATAAAACTTTTTTGTTCAATTATATATGGACCACTACTATTTAGCTAATTCAATCTGTGGCTGTGGCTATTGGGACTAATATGTTCCAGGAATGATTTGACTATAGTCCAATACATTCATAGATAATAATGTAATGTTTCATTGCGAAAAAAATTGGCAGCAATAGAATGAATTATGAGGGAAAGGGACACTTCATGGGACCATATACATTTTAAAACAGTGGGAGATTTTCAATAATTCACATTACTACCTTTGTTACTATTTCTAAAGATTAAGGTTGGAAAATATGGGCACAGTGATCAGATAACCCAATACAAAACTTATTTTGTGGCAAGAATGAGAAATGAACATTATTTTTTAGAAAGTCACTATTTTTTCATGTACTATGATTGATTTAGAATTGACCACAAAAATGAGTAATAGCTGAGACTTTATGTACCAGGGTGGGTTTGTACCTATGGAGGCCTTCCTTCCTCTGAGGATAAGGGGATGAGGATGAGTGAGGGCAGGACTGGAAAGAAAAGAATGAGGAAGAGCTGAAATCAGGATTTAAAGTGAATAAATAAACAAGCAAATAATCAAACAGAAAAATATGGATAATCTATCAGTCTGCCCTAGTTATGTTTATTTTTAGCCCTGTAATTATTATTATGGTGGTATTTTCTAGCCTGCTAGCAATCAATGAAACATAGACACCTGTTATATTTTAAAATAGCCTTAGTTGACCTGGGGCAAAGCAGGTATAAATCCCCTAAACTACCTCCCATATTGGTAGGTATCCCCTAGCACAATCCCATGTCATCTTCTTCTAATAACCTCTCTTGAGCTACCTCTCATCCATAATCCCATATATTTGCCTCTGCTCTTCATCTGGGCCGAACGATGCATCCATGCTGGTCATGTGTTTCTTTCTTTCTCTAACCCGTGGCCTGGCCTCCTCCTTCCTGATCTTCTCCTCTGGTCTCTCTTCATTCACAAGATCTCTCTGTCTCTCAAAACCAGGGAACCTCAGCCATGTTTATCCCATTTGCCCTGCCCAGGTGTGATGGCCTATTACTAGGACACAGAGACAGCCAGGAGTAATTAGTGTGAAAAATCCCTCAAGCCAACCTCCAACAGATAAATAAATCACAAAACCAAAAATAATTCCAAGTACAAGATTGTCTTGGCTTATTGATCAAGTGATTTGTGTTGACCCATATGTTACAAAAGCTTACAAAATTATGATAAAAATTCTGCAATGTTCAAACATTTGGTGAAACTATGAACCCTTAGAAAACTATTCATGTGTGTAATAAATTTAAATTATTCACTATAAAGATTGGGGGAAGAGTTGTTAGTGAGGATTTATTGGTGTTCAGTGCTCCATGCAAAGCTTTAAAAATTGAGATAAATCGAGGGAAACAGTGGCTAGTTTACTAGGAGTTATGAAGAATAATGCAAATATACAGAATTGTAAAAAAAAAAACTGTGGTAATATAAATAACTGCTTACCCAATCTGCAGAGTAAAATGTCATAGTGAATAATGATTTTAATATCTGTTACTACAAGATCTCTAGATGCCTAAAATTCCTGTCAATAATTCTCTTCATCGATTCATGGATCTGCAAATAGAGCCTGTGTTCACTCTTCAATCTAATGAGGATGCCTTTAAAAGAGGTAGTCACAGGAGAAAAAGAAAAGAAACCTATGAATCAATCTTGAGAACATGTCTAAAAAGCATGGTTAGTCATTTTTTTAAGCTTTCTGAAAACACTGGTGAGTCGTCTTAGGAGATAGGGCTGAATAGCACAGACCTGTAGTACTTGAAAATTGTGAAACTGAAAAGGGAGTGTCAAAAGCTCAAAGACATAAGAGAAAATATTAAACACACTGAACCACTTATATTAGGTATATATAATTGCATATGTATAATTACATGCATGTAACAACAATTGATGAAAAGAGAGACAATTAATTTTAACGGCAGTCATGGGAGTGTTTGGTAGGGTCTAGATTGAGGAAACCGAAAGCGGAAATATTACAATCTCAAGTACAGACCACATCCTATGCTATAGAATGAATTCAAAGCCAGGATAGACAGGATACTGAGATTTTGACCCAAAATAAAAAATAAAAGGAGGCTGGAGATTGAGCTCAGTGTTAAATTCTTCTTTTACATTCAGTAGGCCTTATGTTGAATCATAATGTGAGGGGGAAGAAATAGTGAGAGTGAGAGAGAGAGAGACAGACACAGAGACAGAGACAGAGACAGACAGAGAGACAAGGACAGAGACAGAGACAGAGAGACAGACAGACAGAGACAAAGACAGACAGACAGTGACACAGAGAGAGAGACAGACTGAGAGAGAGAGAGAGAGAGAGAGAGAGAGAGAGAGAGAGAGAGAGAGAGAGAGAGAGAGAGAGAGAGAGAGGAGACAGAGACAGTTATTTCTCTGGAGTAAACAAACCATTAGTTTTTGAGACTTTGGAAAAAGACTCTAAGATTCCAGCCTCATATACAGTTCAGTGTTCACTTTAGGTGTATGATCAGAAGAAAAAGCATTCCTGGGATTAAGATGAAGTCCTCAGAAAAAAGTGAAAACTAATCTCCTCTAAGAAAAATTAAGACCATAATCAAGGCCCATTTTTCAAAATCAGGTAACAGTTCTGAAAGTGTTCCAGCAGGATTAAATGTTATATGCCATGAGTTTCTGACAATCCCTTCTAAAGGAGAAAGTGTTTATAAGAATTCAGTAAATTATGCTATTTAATCATTTATTTATGAACTTGAATAATTTTTAGCAGACCAGTAAACTACTGGGTTTGTTTTAATTAATTTGAATATCTATATATTTTATTATATTTGCATTAATTAAATTGGGGAAGCCATGAATCAGTGTAAAATCAATGTTACTTTTTTATATGTTTTGAGAGTGGACAGAATTTGAACCTTATTTAATTCTGGAATATATATAAGTCTGAGAAAGAGAGACCCCTAGGAAGTCTAAGTGACTAGAAATTCAGCTGTAGTTTTTATTTAGAGTTCACATATTTTCACAAAAGTGCTCAATCTACATTTCCTGCTTGTTGGAAGTTTTCTAAATTTGTATAAAAATAAAATTAGGCAAAATGACTGTTTCTATTTGAAAACCTCTGATCAAGTATGAGTTTTCCTGAACTTCCTTTATTCTCAATGTTTTAAACACATGTGCAGAGGTGGAAACACTACTAGCTCTGCCCTTGTATCTTCAATCATTGCGCTTGAGTGAACTGCTAAGCTAGTCACATCTTCAGAAGCCATCAGGAATGGAGAATAAATGAAAAGCTTTATTGGTTGATGCATCTAGATTTTTATTTTCTTCCTGCATCATAGTTTGGTATACCTTGATAAAGATTATTGCATCAATTATTCAAGATGAGAGAATTTCTTCAGGTCTTCAAAAAATTTATTCCCTTGGTTCATTTAATTTTTCATGTGCCGATTGTTTTTTTTTTTTCATAAAAATGAGCAGTATTTGAAGAAGACAATATGTGACAAACAAATTAATTATTGAAGACCACATATCACTGGTAGTTAAGTATCAGTCTGAAGCTAAGAATCAGTCCTAATTTTAATAACAAAAAGTTTCATAAAATTAAGAAACATACACCTACTTTAATTAAACATACACATGGAGTTAAATAAAACAAATGTTATAGGCTGGATGTTTTTTTTTTTTTTTTTCAGAATTGTGAGGTTATTATTTGTTCTGTTTTAAATGATCCAAGATATAGATGGAGAAATGTATTTTTCTGCATATTTGTGTATATTAGTGTGAGTGTTATGTGTTAGCTGTATATGTCTGGGCATGTGAGAGAGAGAAAAACCCATTTCATGTTGGGTATACAGTTCACTTTCTGTCTTCTTCACTTAAGGCAGGGTCATTCATTGAGGCTGGAGCTAAGCTGGAAGCCAGCCAGTGTTAACAATGCTTCTGTCTCCATCCCTCACATAAGTGGGGCTACAGGCCTCATGACTAGGCCCAGGCATTTAATTGGGTTCAGGATACAAAATCAAATGCTCATGCTTGAATAGTGGTCCTTGATGAGCCATATTTCCAACCACATGTCTTTATTGTATTATTATTTACTTATATATGTAAAGATTTAATTTCTTCATACAATATCTCTTAAATATATCTGTTTCCCTCTCCCAGTTCCTCACAGATTCCTTGCTCTGTCCAGTTACAGTATGATTTTTCCTGGGTTTTTACTACCTTAAATAGTTTCTTTCATATTTCTATTACATAGATACCCATGTGCTCATAGTCTTCCATCAGTGTAATATGCGGATGACAGATGTCACCTTGAAAGATCCAGAAGTTACCTGGAAGGAAGAGAAATGTGAAAACCGAAGAAGCCCCATATTATGTCAATTGAAAATAAGGCAGAGAGAATTAATTCCAAGAACCTAGATGATACTTTCGAATGAGACAGTGTCAGACATGAACCACATTCAGATCATTGTAAAAAATATTCAGAAAACATCTTCTAACAGTGAAGTGGCCGGGTTGACATTTATTAATTTTGGTTCTACTGTGTATTTAAGGTCTATTCACTTGTTTCTATCTCTCTTATATTTTCTCAGAGACAATTTAGTTCTCTTTGTCTTATTATATTTCATCTTCCAAAAGACACTTTAAAGACAAATACATAATCAGTGAATTGCCAATAATAAAAATGCTTCTAATATTCTATTTCTCTTCATGTGACAAAGTTCAATCCCCGTTACTCAATCCTGTAAGTGTCTGAACTTCGCCTTCCCTTGGCAGATAGACTGGCAGGTGCATTTATTTCACTCATAGTCAGATCATATGTAGGCATATGAATTGGAAACACTTGTAGGAAATAGATATTAAATGTATTTGTCCAGCTGCCCCATAGTGAGGGTCAGTTTTACTGGCCTCATTTCTTTGGTATTAAATATTAAGTGACTAGTGTCAACAAATTTTATCTCTGAGTATGTATACTTTAGGTACTCTGGTTATCTTCCTCATCGTAGTGGCACAATATTGACAAAAATAACTTCAGTGTGGACCTTTTGGCTCACTGTTTTAGATGCCCTCAGTCCACATTCAGGATGGTATTGTGTGCTGCTTATGTCGTGTGGAACAATGTAGTAAAGGTTCTGCATATCATGGCAGCACCTGAATCAGGAACTTGGCGTGACCTTGTAGAGCTCTTGCCATCGACTAGGGTCAAACATGAGAATTCCACTACTTCCCCCTACTATGCTCATCCTTTGGGAAATCAGTGCTCAAAATATAAGAAGTATGTGGAACACAATACAGCTTCAAAGTACCACAACTACAGCTGGCATTTCAACACACAAATCTAAACTCCGCTCGGTTAATATTTCTTCCTCAGAATTTAGGGTCTAAATTCTTGAGTACACTGACTGCTTCCAAAGTTAACTTTGCATTGTTTCCAGCACGGACATGGAGTCAGTTAAATAGGCCTCTTATTAGTTACTAAGGGGATGGATGTTAGATATGCAGTCCTAAAAAACTGTTCATAAACAAAACAAGATACATTTCTTCCTAAGAGAATGCGGTAGATTGCTGAGACACTGGTTCTTAGTCTCCTTCTATCTTATAATTCTGATTCATGTGAGTCGAAATCACCAAGTCATTCTAGATTTCAAAAAAAAGGAGAGGGGCAGACAAAGACTCGACATTTTTACGTAAGGAAATTCTGCTCCTCAGAATTTAAAGTAAAACTTCACATGCCAGACTTTGCCTCAAAGCTTTTACCATTTTCAAGTGAAATTTGTAACATTCTATTTATTTTGTGATGTCTTCTATTGTTCCCCAACAACGGCAGCTTCATCGTTCTTTCCTTTTCCTCCTTGCAATAAGCTTGCAGTGTTTTTGTTCCTCTAGTTTCTGTACCTTTCCTCTCTTTTTATTTTACCTCCAAGAAACCTCTCCCACCTGCCAGCTGTCCTTTACATCTCCTTCCTTGAGTGAAGATATACAAAATGACCAACAGGAAGACACATCTAATCACATGGAATTTGAGGAGATGAACATTTAAGTTAATCGCAATGTGTATATTTGCTCAGGAGATTATTTACAGACTCAGCTGCCGGTCTAAGCTCAATTTCTTTCATCTTTGCTTTGCCCAGTGAAGTAATGAATACATGTGAGAAAAGAAATCTCTTACATTCATCTACATGTGCTATGTTACATAAAACACAATATACATTAGCTCTTATGATAAAGTAGCTTAATGAAATTATTTTTATGGTTAACATTTACTTTAGTAAACATTTACCCATGAACTGATAACTTTATTTTTTATTTAACATAAGTAATATATATATATATATATATATATATATATATACACATATACACATACAGGTTGAATTACTCATTTTTCAGTATTAATATTTCTGATGGCAATTTGGAGACACTGAATTTGACAAGCTTGAGCAGATTTGCCCACGGTCAAAGTATCTGTTGCCATGGTATCTCACTGTATGGTATCCTGATATGCTGTCTATTCTATTATTCTTGTGGAACCTAAGTTACTTTTCAAAAAATGAGAAAAAAAAACCTTCCTTTTGGAAGGGAAAGGACCTTTCTTTTGGAGGATGATAGAAAAAAATAGGTATAGGCAGTATAAATTATTTTTTTAAAATATTCTCCTGAGAAGACTTCCTTGAAATTAGGTTATACACATTCAGTCACACACAAAGTCTCTCATACACAGTCACAAAAACACAATCACACACACAAATGCAAAATTATATAAGAAATAAAAATGACATGTATTTAAATTATTTCATCTTATATTAATAATGATCTAAAATATTTTTAATTGTAACTTTTTTTGAAATCTAAATCTCTTCATACATATACACACATATATCCAAATACAAATAAACATCATCCTGTTATTAAATATCCTATTATGTGTAGCATGGTAGCATATAAATAAATTCTAAAATGTTCTATAATGAAATGTTATATTAATACATAAAGCAATCACTCAGTTCAAGAAATGGCATAATTCAAATATTTACATGAAGCTAGTGCTCAGATATGGAAAGACAAACAATATCTTTCCCCCTTCTATCAAGGCTTCACCACAGAGGAAATTAGTCCCAAGGTAAAATTAAAAATTATTAGGTTTTGTTGAGCTTTGCTTACATAAGTGGGCTTATGAAATATTTACTAATTGTAACTGATTTGTTTGCTCAGTCATATTAGGGAATCTATTGGTGCCTTATGAGAAGGAGCCATTATTGATTTGATTTGCTTGGCAATGTTTTTTCTTAAAATCATTTTTATCTGTAATATGTCTGGCATTTTTGATTATGTACATTTGCTATGTTAATAATTATATGTAAATTGATGTTCAGTGATATCATTGATATCATTGGGCTTTCTTCAATCTGTAATAGCATTTTCTTCTCTCTAATTATACCCATATAAAAGTATTTCTCAGGTCAAAAATGTCTACTCACAACCAGACCAATTTCATTTAAAATTAACCCATAAACACCAAAATATTCTTCATATCTTCCCTTCATAAATTACTACATTATTTATAGTTTTTGGCTTGCCTACATATTGTGCTAGGAAATTCTTATAGTTTTTATGACACACACAAACATACACACATATTTTCTCTCTCCCTTTTCCCCTTTATCCTCCTCCCCCTCTCTCTCATCTATCTATCTATCAATCATAAATTTACTCGTATATGACAAACGCACACTGTTTGTTGAGTATATTGTACATCTAGGATCAAACTAGCTATGTTATAAGGGATGGATATGTCCATCTTCAAGCGAGAAGTTCAAACAGGTTTGTACACTACACACACCAATTACAAACTATGAAAAGTTCTAACTGTTCTGCACCCTCAGTTATTTTCTCAACATTTCCTGAAATAGGCTTTTAATGAAGTCTTTTGACAACTTTTAACTTTCGTATGCCAAATGACTAATAAGCTGCTTGAGTTCTTTTTTAAAATGTAGACAGCTGAGTTTTGAATTTACTTTGGTTTTAAATTTTTGGAAGATGTGGGTGCCCTACGCATTTAAGGTATATGTGATTTTTCTAATTTCTTTATCATCTTCTCTTTCTTGAGGCAGATTTTTTTGTAGTCCATACTGACCTCAAACTCAGTGTGTAACAGAGAATGGCCTTAGACTTCGGATCCTCATGTGGCCACCAGCAGAGAGCAGGAGTTACAAACAGGGCAGCACAAACACACCTGGATTTATACAGTACTGGGCATCAAACCAGGAACTTTTGTGTGTTAGGAAAGGGCTATACTCTATGAGTTACTTTCCCTTCTTAAAGTATATTTCAAACTGACTTTGCAAGTTTTAAAATTCAGGATAGACTGTTAGGCTCAGCACATTATGTTTCCCAATGTCTGGGTTCTCCACCCTTGATGAATGTATGTTCTGGGGTCCTCAAACTCCCCCTGCCTAGCTCTTTGGCAGTTTAACTGCCTTTGCTGAATAACTTGGCTTTTTGCCCAGCATAACATCAGTGTTACCAATTGGCTCCAAGTAGGAAGCACACAGCTGTTTAACTCTCCTTAATGATCTTCCTTTTTAATGGTTTCCTGTTTCCTCACATCCTGGTTGTCTTGGCTTTCCAATGCTACTAAACAGTTTTTGGTTTTGGTTTGTAAAAATTAACCCAGAACCTAGTTGTTTTCTGAGAAGTTTGCAACTTATCGTGCACTGTAGCCTAGAGCAGAATTATCATCAGGGGCTTGGCAAAACAAAACAAGACAAACAAAAGGAGTAAACATGTAACAATTACTGAACTATTCAAAAACATAACCACATTTCCCTTTATATAATAGCTCTGAAATTACTGTCAGAGAAATGAGTGATAAGTTTTCTACTTATAATTGTAGCACAAATTATAGTTTATTTATTTATTTTTTATTTGTTTCTTTGTTTGTTCTTCTGCATATATGTGGATCTCTGTGGCTATGAGCATGAAAATGCCCACAAAAAGAGCATACGATCCCCTGAAGCTGATTTCAAGGTGGTGTGAGCCACCAGACATGGTTGCCAAAAACACAACTCTAGTCCTCTTGGAGGAGTATTAAGACCTCATTATGACTAAGAATTTCTCCCATCTCCTGAATTTATTTATTTATTATGTTTTTTGGTTCCTCTCTTAGGTGATTATCTTCATTGATTTTATTCATATTATTAATTTGGAAGTATTGGCTTATATTTGTTCCCAATCTTGAGGTTTTTTTTGCCATGTATAAAATATTAAGCCATAAAAAGTGACATTTTTTTAAAAACAATGTCGTGTTTTACTGCCATTGTTGCATAGAAAACATTTCTCCCTTACTATGGTCATTCCCAGAGTCAGTAAGGAACTGCTTGCTTCTGCTGACTGTATAAACAAGGTTAATATTTAAATCAAAACACAAAAAAAGTGACATGGAAAGGCAACATAAAGTGCCCATCTCCCATTAGTAGAAATCTCAATACATATATCTAAACCAGATCATGTTATGACTGTTGCAGTCATATCTGGGGAAATAAAGCATCTGGTAGTGCAGCTTTGAAATTGAGTCTACGTCCCTTTTCTACTTCTTTAACTTTGGTCATGATTTGTTTTTTTCAGAGGAACATCTTTTAACCATCTTAAGAATTATACATCCAATTGTACAGCTCTAATGTTGATACTGTATCCAAAAATACAGGTGGAAGTTTGAGAGCTCTTATAATTATTATTATGACATCAAAATCAAGATAAAATGTAACCATACCAATGTATAGTTATGCATGTCATCTGGTGTGAAAGCATTATAATATGTAAAATAATTAAAGTCATATTATAAATAATTACTAATTACACTGTTTAATTTTAGGACACAAGATATTGCTTTTACCCCAGGCTAACCTAGAAATCACTAGAAGGATCAGGGTATGTTCATACTCATGGGAATTCTCCTGCTTCAGTTCTTCAGGTGCTGGGATTTGTGAGTTACTACACTGGCTACGTGCTCTTATCTGACAGACAGTAGGATTCAGTATTTGGAGTACTTAAAAACAAAAGAATATGTGCAAAGTTATCATGTGAAATAAAATCTTCTGGGTGAGATAACATAAAATGGAAAATTTAGTAAAATAGGTATATGTTGAAATAATTACACTTACAATTTTTTAATGCCAATGAATTTTAAAGTATCATAATTTTTGCTTTCTTAATATATTTTCTTACATATACATTTATATTATTACACATAAGTAAAATAAACTACATACAGCAGGACTACAAAATAATCATGAATTAGATATGTTACATTCAGAGTAATTTGGCTATTTGTGTATTTGGCAAACCTGAAGTAAACATCTTTCCTGTCTTGGTGAGTCTAAAATTTTGAATGAAAATCAATATCTATCATACCTCATCTCTATTAATTAAGACATATATCTAGACCTAAAAACATCTTAACCTCTAATCAACTAAGCTCAATTGTAAAACTAAACTATCTGATCTTCAACCCCATCAGACATTTGAGAAGGATTACAACATAATTACCTGAATGAACTGAAAGTGCAGGTTAGCAGCTTCCAAAATGAAAAAAATTACAGAGACAGTTTATTGCCTGAATAGTCACCGAAAATTCTCTATAAGGTTGGGACATTATCTTCACCCTTCTGGCCCAATATAACTGACAGACATATTTGTGAGGCAGGAACTGTTTAGGACTACTTACCTTGTCTTGGCCAAGCTTGGCTGTGGACTATGCCTGTATCCACGCTTGCTCATTTATAGGTAGAATTCTGTCTGTGGTAGAATTGAGGATATTTTGCCCATTGGCTGGTTTTCCACATTTGAAGCCATCTCCATAAGGAGGTTCTTTGATGCTCATCATCTTCTCTGAGGTAGGCTGGGTATTGCCAGGAGTTAACTTGTCTTTTTGTCAATAGGATATTAAAAATATATTTAAATGCCATATTCTGTAGGTCTCTGAGGTTTTTGAAAATCCTATCTAACTATTTTACCTTATATATCTATAGAATCTATCTGTTAGACCCAGGTTACATATTCTTATGATAAAAATATATTAATAATTGAAATTATCATGATTTGATCAACTAACAATTAGCTTGTATTACTTAATTATCTGAAACAGCCTGTACTACCACTTTCAAGTATTGGAAGTAAACCTTGTAATATAATTGAGTTGGATGGGTTCAATATCTCATATTAGAGTAGAAATATATATATATATATATATATGTGTGTGTGTGTGTGTGTATATACATATGTATAATGTGTGAAAATATCTTAAATTTGAATTATATACCAATTCATTAAAATTAAACTTATCTTGCATCAATATACAATATTCTATACCAATGAATTAAAAATAAACTTATTTGTGAGTAAAACAAATAAGACCTTAAGTTGAGGAGTAGATCCAATAATCTACTTTTTGTTCTATCATTCATATATATTTCTATATCCACTTTCCTTCTTTTCAACTCCTATTTCCTTACCTATGAAAGGAAGACAAAGGAAAAGAGAGACATCCCTGAGTTCAAACTAGTTTTTTCTCCGTATAAGAGCAATAATAACATATAATCAACTCCCGATGAAAATAAACATCTGTTGCCAAAGATAGCAAACAGAACCTACCCAACTCCCCTTAGGGGAAATGAAGCTGTCATTATAAATTTTATTGTTGCATCCAATGTTTTACTTTATTTGTAGACACAGAAAATATATAAAGCCAAGCAAAAGCCTCATGTCTGTTCCTTGTATTAATTGGGACAGAAAAAGGGTTCTACCAATGCAGTATGAAGTATCAAACTACTCAGAGAGGCATATCTGACCATGCTTGTTTCACCTGCTACTCAATCCTCATTAGTCTCTCTAGGAACAGTGGTACAGCTTTATTTACAACATTACAGAAACAGTAAGTCAAAGTCTCTTTAAACTTCGGAATAACTGGACACAGAAAATGCTGATATTTACAATATGTGTGTGTGTGTGTGTGTGTGTGTGTGAGACTGTGTGTGTTGGCATATAGGAGACTAGCACCTCTTCAATATTTCAAAATACTGATCAATATGAAGGCCAGGAAACTAAAATGAAAGTCAAACAAAAAATCAAAACCTATAATTTAAGTTTGATTACATAAGACTAAGCAAATATTATTTTCATAGCATTTAATATCTTACATTAATCATCAAGAACAGATTTGATTATTTTACAATTAAAATTAGGTAATTCTACCCCTTGTCTAAATTTTATTCTGTGTAATATAAAGAGATAACATAACAGCTCTTTTTTCTTCCTACTAAGTGTGCTTATCAGTATCTTGAGTCCTGAATTCTACCTTACTACTTGTGTTAATTTTGTGTACCCTAAACAAACTTTGATCATTAATTTATCTAATTTACTTATAATGACATAGAAAGGTAATCTCAACTATCCAACTGTCTCCTTTAAAATGAGAAACACAATCTAATTTAGTGTAGGTGTCATACAGCCCAGAGAAAACAAATTACATCAGAGGGAGGAGTGTAATTACTTAACAAATAAATGGCCCTCAACTGACAGAGTAAGTATCTAAGAATGGTCTCTCCTACAGTACATCAATTACAGGTAAGCCAAGTGAAATATAGCTCCTCGCTTTGCAGTGAACTAATCCAGAGTAGATAAACGACATTTGGTTTAGACTAACTTTTTTTTTCAGTTTATTTGATTGTTCTATTAGTACAAAACCTTGCATATACTGGAATAGATAAACATTCCTTTATATTTTACTATGTCTTGACTCTAATTTTTATATATGGTTAGGAAATAATAATTTACTTTTGTTTTGCCTGTGTAGAAAGTGCATTGGTTCAACTTTAGTTGAGAATTAGGTAAATCAGCAACCATAGGTTAAATACATATATGTAGATATAGGTTAGCAATAAATGGTTGTACATAGGTATAGCAGGATTGAGGAGTTTCTTACAAATAAAACTGGAGGTGTTTTTTACCTTCAAAGCAACATTTATAAAAATTGTGTTCGCATACTAATATATCATTTTTAATGCCCAGGATTTAGATTTCAAGACAAAGTTTTAGAAAATAATTTCACCTTATATTTGTACTCTCTTGGAAAATGTGTAGATTTTAAAATGGGTGTACTTATGGATAATACATTTAGTCAAAGCATAAAGTTTTAAATAGGAAGCCTGTGATGAAATATCAACTCTGACTTATATACAAAGAATATGCACATCTAGCTTTATATAGAAAGGATAACACTAATCACAGCCATAACTTAATCAAAGGTTATAGCCATTGTATAATAAAATTGTACTTTCAATTTATTTCTGCATATTTTATTTGTGTGGTATGTACATACATCTGTATATGTACATACAGACATGTGTATGTCTGTTCACATGTGTGTGTGATCTTGCTTCTATATGGATATATGTGCCTGTGTATGCTCATTCCATGGATGGTTGATGTTAATGTGTAACCAGCCAGATTGTACAACTCATACCCAGTCTACTTCCTGCATGTTGTGTTTACATCTAGGCTGCCATGCTCACACTACATTTACAGGAATACTTTGGTACTCTAGTCTTTACTCGCGACACAGCAAATTCTTTGTTCACTGTAGTGTTTTACTATCTCCCAAAAATCTTCTATATTTAAAATTGAAAATATTTGTTAAAAGAAGAAAATTACAATGCCCTCTAACTGTTCTAAATAATAATTTGGTAGATTATTGAACTCTGACTATGCAAATTATGTAAAGATATAAAGAATTATCATAAAATATATGAAGTGATATTAAAATCTATTTATTGTGCTTGCAATATATAATACTAATTTCTGCCTCCATCACATCATCTTTAATTTTATCATACTTAGAATTCTGAAAATGACATTAGTTTCAGCTTGGTTAATTCACACTCATATGCTAAGTTGTATTCCAGGCACAGTTATTATTTTCTAATTGTTCATCTATTTTGTGCTACTTTACCACCTACAGAAAAATCTCATTGCTTTTGATGCACTTCATGGTTATTATAGACAGATGCTTTGCTTCAAAAATATTGCTTTAGAGAAGGCTGCCCTGTGTCTTTTATAGTTTCAATGTCTAACACTGGAACATCTGGAAGATTAATTTACTGAATGAAGTAATATCTTGCAGTACTGAGCTCTGCAAGCAGGTCCCAGGCTTTGGGCAAGTAAAGCCTCCTTGGCTGCTGCATCTCTGAATGATTCTCATACATATAGGAGAAGCAACACATTGCTTCATCAGTGGATACCTAGCAATGCAAATATGAAAACCTCTTGCATAATGGTACCCTCAGTATATTACACCAATGTGATTTTTATCATATCCCACATACAGGAATAACATAGAATCCAATGTATATCAAATATTTTATAAACTCACTTGATAGCTCTTTCAAGTCTTGTGTATTTGTAATATGTATCTCCTACATAATGGTTAAATACATACCCTGTATGCCTATGTGCTGCCTCTTATTTATGGCTCTTGCTTTTCTCATTCCCATAAAGATACATAATAAAGATTGTTATAGGTTCTGTTTTATGTTAATTCATGTATATAATAGTCACATTTTAAAAGTAAAGTTCTTGTTATCTCTAACGAATGAATAGCCAACACACATGAAATATACAAAGGCCATACAATTAATAAACATCAATACAATGATGCTATTTAAGTCTTTGAATGTCACAAATAGAACTTAACTCTCTGTAAACACAGGCCTCTTTTTGGTCATTGAATTTCCTTAACTGGATGTTGAAGTGTTCAGAATTTGTCTCATGCCATGGTTTGCTTTGGATCCATGAATCGTTTATTTCTGTTAATATCTTTTTTATGGCATCATTTTTAGTGTAACATTTTCTTACACCCATTTCCCAAAAATTCCACCACATATTCACATAGTGAAATATTAGATTTCCCTAAATGAAAGTCCATATTAGGAGATGAAGCAATGAACAAAATTTTCACATATACTGACCATTGAATGTTTTACTGTACCTATTATTTGGTCAAGAGTTTCTATATTTAACATAGAGAAAATAATTACTATAAAATAATTGATAGATTATTAGAGATCCTAGAAACAAGTGCCAACATTTTTACAGAAAATTATACTAGGGCTTAATAAAAGCTTGGGCTTAAAAATGCATTTTATGTCAAAATTGCTAAGTCTGTATAATTCACAAATGCTTTCATTACATTTGGCCACTTTTTGATAACCACCCGTTATCTTCCTTATATGCAAGAAAATGCCTTCATTTTTATTCCCAGAGAATTTTCCCACATTATAGAGATATTATTATTTGCTTCATAAACTGTATTCCTAGAAAAATTGAATTCAAAGGACATAAATATAAGTAAGAGCACTAAAACTAACTGCAGTCATTTGCGTTGGCTCCACATTAGACAGCCTTGATCCCTCAACGGTCAAAAGAGAATGTACACAAGCCTTGGAAAAGCTCCAGTACACACAGCAGAGAAAAGAGTTGAAACTGCTCTTGCTGTGGAGGTGCCAAAGAATAGGGATGTTTTAAGTACATCTTCAGTGCTGCATTTATGAGTATAATTTTTTACACTCTCTCAAACCAATTGAAGCATTTTAAATAATATAAGATTCAGTAATCAAAAGTGGCCATGTTTCCAAATATTCAATTACTACACTGATTCCACCCTAGGCAAGTGGCAAATACATTAGTGATGAACATTAGTTTGTTGGCCATATTTACAGTTCAACTTACAGTGGTGAGCTCACATGGTCATACATCTCAATCAGAGTGAATAAATCAACCTCCAAATATCCATTTAGTGTTTGTCTATGTTTATAATGTTAAACTTCTTCCACGAAAGAGTTCATACTTTTATCCCTACACTTATTGTGCATTTAGGAGAAGCATACAACCTACACTCAATTCTGTTCAACACATCACCAATTTTATGTTAATTTCAGAAACAACCTCTAAGAGCCTACTTTAAGTACCAGTAAAAATGTGGCTATCAGTAAAGAGAGTGAGAGGGTATTTGCAGGAGGATATGTTTACCCTCACGATACTGCATGATTTAGCATTTAAATTTATAAAAATAGAGAAACAGAAAATGAATAAAATGTAGATGTTACACTGTATATCTAGCAGTTCCTACTATTATGCTGGTTAATATTCACCACAAAGTTTACACACAAGCACACCAATGTCCCTTAATTTCAAGCTTCCTCTTGCCATCTCATATTGGTTTGAACTCCATTCATTCAAGTAAGTATATCTACTTTTGGTGAAAATATGACACAGAGGTAGTTTTCTTTTGGAAATGATATTCCAACAGCTTTACAAATCATATAAATAGCAAATATTTGGTTGTTTTTTCTTATGTTCATAAGGGGTCATATTCTATACAGCCCTTCATAATCAACTCTTTTGTTTTTGGAGCTTAGTTCATAGGTCACCACCAACCACTTGAAAAGTTCATCTAGAATAAGAAAATAATTAGAATAATATGAGACACTGAAAGAAACTGTCTTTTCAAAACCACTTTATTTTAGTTTATAAAGATAATCTCCTATTAAGGAATTCATGGATCAGAACGTATGGTTCACTTGATAGATAAGACCATCTACCGCGGCAGTTCTCCTATGAGGAAGAACACTGTAAGTCGATGGTGTCACCAGTATGAACAGAAGCAGTGGAATAGAAACCCTGTTCTCTTCTGTTCTTGTATCTTGTATCTCATTCAGGTTAAGCCAGTCGCGTGCTAGCAAAAAACATTGATCTTGACAGCAGCCCTTATAGATCATGTCTCCAGAATACAAAGCAAATTGAAAGAGGATGAAGAGTAGATTGAAGAAGCTCAAAAAATACTGCTATATAGATGTAAAACTAAAGATTCTACATACTCTACACATGAAATTAATAGTACTGTGCATGTGGGTCAAACAATCCAGAAAAGGAAAAATGTAGCTCTATGATAGAAGATTATTTTGAGCAATATACACAAAAAACTACTATGGACACTATCGAGACACCTGGGCAGCAACAGCTCCTAGGATCAATCCATCTAAGAGTATTTAAGTAACACAGATGCGTGGTGCAACCTCTGGTATTGTCAACCTAAGTGTTTGTAATCTGCATTCACCAGACTTACATATGCTCATGCTATCTATATTTGAAGTATGTAATATAATGCATTGGCAAAAGCAATCACAACGTAAAGAAAATGAATACACAAAATCACAAGAGAATATCAAAAGTATAGTAAATAAATAAATTATCAGTAAACTTTTAATGTCTGAGCCTCTCATTCCTCAAGACAACATATTAAAAAGTAATTCCTTAACAGTAAGACGGTTGCACACCTATCCATATAGGACCGTGTTGATGTTAAATTAAACCTGAAAAATTAAAGGATGAAATGAACTCCAGTGACATAAACACATAGACCACAAAAATATCCTCACTGTTCCAGGTCTTTTGTACAAAAGTTAAGATACTAAAATTTTTGTTACTTTTGCTACACAAAATTGTTACTTTTGGTAACACAAAAATTCTGTTAAACTCTAAGGATGACTGACACATAAAAAAATAATTAACCACAAAATTCATTCCATTCATACAAAATTTCATGTTATATACACTTGGCAAATTGTAGAATTTTCAAGTTCATGCATTGATGGGTTAACATGTGCTATTTGGTGATAAATGCTGTAAGGATGTGGCAATTACTTTTTTTATTATTATATTTCTTTTATAACATATACATTTATATTATTACACATAAGTAAAATAAACTACAAACAGCAGGAAGAACCATGAAACAATTGGGAATGATATAAATATTACATTTATAGTGATTTGGCTATTTGTATTTAGCAAGCTTGAAGTAAACATCGTTTCTTTCTTGTTGAGTCTAAAATTCTGAATGTAAATCAATACCTATCATACTTCATCATTATCAACTTAAAACATCTATCTAGATCTAAAAACATTTTACTCCCTAACTACCCAAGCGTAATTGTAAGACTAAGCAGTCTGGTATTCAACCCATCAGAGACATGAGAAGAAATAAAACTTAATTACCTGAGTGAAATGGAAGTGCAGGTTAGCAGCTTCCAAAATGAAAAAAATGACAGAGACAGTTCACTGCCTGAACAGTCACCCAAAATTCTCTATATCACTGGAGCATCATCTTCAGCCTTCTGGACCAATATAACTGACAGATATATTTGTGAGGCAGGAACTGTTTAGGACTTGCTTACACTGTCTTGGCAGAGTTTGGCCATCAACTCTGCCTTTATCCATTTTAAGTCAGAATTCTAGTAGATTATTGAATATACTCCTCAACTAAGGTCTTTCTTGTTTTACTCACAAATAAGGTTATTTTTAATTCATTGGTATAGAATTTTGTATATTGATGCAAAATAAATTTAATTTTGATACACTGGTATAGAATTCAAATTTAAGATTATTCTTCACACATAATATATATATTTTAACTCTAATATGAGGTTTTGTACCCATTGAACTCAGTTATATTACAAGATTTACTTCTAATACCTTGAAAGTGGTATTACAGGCTGTTTCAGATAATTAAGTAATACAAACTAATGGTTAGTTCATCAAATCATGGTCATGTCAATTTTTAATCTATTTTTATCACAAGAATATGTATCCTGGCCAGATGGTGGTGGCACATGCCTTTAATTCTCAGCACCCAAGAGGCAGAGGGCAGGTGGATCTCTGTGATTTCAAGGCCAGCCTGGTCTATAAAGCTAGTCTTCACAAGATTCAGAGACCTACAGAATATAGCATTTAAAGATGTTTTTATTATTCTAAAGATTCTTTGACAACAAGAAAGGTTAACTCCGGCCAATACCCAGCCTACCTAAAGAAGATGATGAGCATCAAAGAACGTCCTTATGGAGATGGCTTCAAATATGAAAAACCAGCCACTGGGAAAAATGTCCTCATTTCTGCCATAGGCAATTACATTTTTATTAACCGTTGCATAGAGAATAAGGAAGTTCCTAAAGGATGATATATCAAAAACTATTCTTAACTCTTGCCTTATGTGTCATTGAGGAGATGTTCCCCGTGGGCCTCATTACAAGGACAATATTCTAATTGAGCTTTGTATATAAATAAATGAAGGTAATATCATTATAAGGCCAGTATACTCTGTAATTCTCTTGGAATGCATACTACTTTAATGATCATTTCACACAGGTGCAGAGCAATCAAACTCAGAGCAACACTCAATACATTGGTAAAATATAGCTGTTTCCAAAATTACAAAATTTAGTTGATGAAATGGAATCTCTTCTCTTGAGAATTTACAGACATAAAGCAATAGCCTGAGAGTTTTCAACCTACATCATCATAGCAATGAGGTACAAATAAGACAAATTTCCAGAGAAAAATACTATTTTAAATATTAGTGATTACTGACAAATGGAGTCTCTAGAAGCCAAGAAAGTTAGATGTTAATGTTCTTAGTCTGAGCTCTTGAGCAGAGAGAAGTGTTATAAAGGCTTCTTTTTTAATTTGATTAAGCAGCACAATACACTCCTGATATCACTTAATGAATATTAATGCTAAGGACAGATGCTCCTTGCCTTATTAAGAATGTGCAACATACATTCAAAGATGCTAGATATGAAGAGCATTATGGACATATGTTGTTTTTTGCTTTGTCTAACTAAAAAAATAATCTATACTATGCAACTCTCGGGGAAACACTGGATAGAGAACATGGGTAAGAAGACAGGATAATATCCCATGAGCCTTTTCAGGAACATATAACATAATATTCCCTCTTGAATGAATAGTGGTGACAGCTGATATGAACTGACTAAATATTATGATTTTGAGAATCTTTCAGGTATAAATGGTCTCTCTGTCTCTCTTCTTTGAATCAAATTATTGCTAATATTTCACTATGAAAAGTACTTCTACAGTTTTTATGTAAGGCAGGGACATGAGCCTTCATTTTCATTAGCTACTTTCTCTTTATTACAATGGAAATATTTGATATCAATGATCATTGTCATTTTAAGAATTTGGGTTTCAATTGTGAAAGATTTTATTTTGTTTTCTAAAGAAATGGTTTGTTGTAATTTGCATGTATTTGGTTTCTGAATTGCTCTTATGTGTAATAATTCAGCCAGTTGGTGCAGTTCTTAATCCATTAATTTCATAGAGATTAATGTGGTTTGGTTTGTGTCTTTTTTTGTGTGTATAAAATACTATCCTAGGATCATCCAATCCATTCTCATTTTAGGGATATTTCTTTAGAAAATGCTGTCTAGACCCATTTTCAGCCTTTGGTAATTAAATAAAATTTTATGTGTATATCTGTGTTTCCTAAATATTCCTTTAGGAAAAGTCTATGATTTCCAAGGAACTGTATCAATATATTTATTTTTCTTCTTCATTGCACTATTTTCATGCATAATTAAACTTTTACAAAGTATCTATTATAACATAAACATGTTTAACTAACATTTATAAACAGTATTTGAGAGTGAATGAGTGAATAGAAAAAGATGAGCAAAAATGACATTTACATTATCATTTTCCACTCACTATGGGATCAGCTTTGTGTATTACTTGTCTTCTCAATTAACCTCACCATCTAGTGAGAATCCTTTCATCTTGAGTTCCCATTTAAGTGTCATTTTTAAGATACACTTAGTAACATCCAATTATCTCAGGCTTTGTCTATCTAAAAACACCCTTATCATTTTAGAGAATAATTTTAGATAATACACAATGCGTTGCTTGTTTTTTTATTGTTGAAATTTTATTCCACTACATTCTATAATCTCCTTACTCTTTCTGAGAAGAAGCTCATATCTTGATTTTGCTGAAGCTCTCTTAGCTTTTCTCTGTTGCTTTCAAAGTTTCTCTAGGCAGTCAAAGGTTTTACTGAAATATTTCAGTACATAGATCTTTAAAAACATATACTTTTTGGTCTTCTTGGTCCTTAATGCTTTTTTAAAAAATGACCAGAAGTTTACAACCAGGAATAGGATTTGTTGCTAATCATACTTTTTAAAAAATTCTGTTTTCTTTTTTTTTCTGGTAAAATTCTTGAAACTCAATTTGTGTATTTTTATCTTCTCCTGCTGGAGTTCTCTAAGTACTGGTGGCTGGGTTAGTTTTAATTATTCTATTAGATGGTCATAACAACAACAACAACTTCTTCTTCTTCTCCTCCTCCTCCTTCTTCTTTTGACATAGTTAATATTATAGCTTTGTGACATTAGGTGTTGCTTCTGGATTCTAATCTCCCTTGAAGATACTGCAGGATTTCTTTA